>NW_011359587.1:0-4024 GCF_000735185.1 Notothenia coriiceps
TGACCCTCGACCCTCCCCCTAACATTCCTGGGAGGAAACTTTAGTAAAGGGGGAGAAATGAGCAGATTTGGTGAGAAATAAAACTCCTTATTTTCTTTATGTTAATTTGCTGCTCTGGGTTTTGTCCACGTCTAATATGTGTCATGTGTGTCATGTGTCATGTAAAGCGCTTTGAGCACTTCAAATTAAGTATTATTATTATTATTATTATTATTTCAGGGTTGTAGTGAAATCTGTACTTCCCTTACAGTTACATAATGTAAGATGTTATCAGATTACAGTGCCATTTCTAAAAATGGGGGATTACCAGCGGGATGACACTGTTATTAAAACCTAAAAGGAGCATTTAGTGTTTGGATTAGATTATTCTTTGTAAGCTTTACCGTTCTGTAGGCTCCTACGTTAAGTGTGATCTACTAACAAAGAATAAAATACATTTAAAATAAGACAAATTCAAGTGTCAGAGCATCGGATTTTTGTGTCCTAACATCCTGACAGTATATTAACACTACATTATTGAATGTTTTCCTATCAATTATCTAATGATTAGAAAACCTCCAATACCTCCAAATTGTCTGTAAACAAGTCCTACTTTTGAGCGAGGAGCAATATATGCTTACTTACTTTGTAAAGACCAACCGTTTTTAGCTAAATCCGTCAAACTTTGTGCATCTTTTAAGGATTTTTGGACGCAAAAACATTGTTGAATTAAGTGCAGCGAGTTTCAAATGGACACCCTCTGATATAAATAAATGCAGCTGAGTTCCTTGGGTACAATAATACCAATATCGCTGAGTCGTGACGTCGCAGAGACTTGTAATAACATCATAATCCTGTTTCTGTGTTTCCATTAAAGAGGAAGGTCAGCTGCAGCGAACAGCTGGCCGTCGACACCTCGGAGACGTTCACCGTATTTGCTCGTGAATAAATGCATACTTAAATGCTTAATTAATATTTACAGATCACGGGCAGGGGAGCAGGAGTGAAGGGCGGCAACACAGTGATCATTTATATTCAATTCATTTGTACTACTGTTGCATTTTAATACTAATAATTTCAATTAATTTAAAACATGGAAAAAGCAGCCAATCCCTGATCAGTGTGCATTATTTGTATTATTATGATTGTTATGTATACATTTTTATTATATGTTATTAACTTTATTGCTTTAATTATAATTATAATTATTATGTATTTATTTATTTGGAATTATTTGTATTTGTTATTTTAATATTTGTTTAGATTATTCTTTATTAATTTTCTAACTATGACTTTCATTTAAAGCTTGTCATATCAGTTGATGTATTTTTTTGTATTGTTGTCATGTTGTTGTCATGTTGTTATTGTGCTCTCTCAGTGTGTACAATTAATAAATACAATGCTATTAATATTATTTATCATTTAGTAAAGCACCATAATAAAAAACCCTCTTGTGCTTCTGCCAAGTTTCTCTAAATCCAGATAAGAAGTACTGATATCAAATCAGTACACTGTGTACTGATTTCACAACAACAACAACAACAACAACAACAACAACAACCTGTTGAACCAGTTCAAACAGACCAAAATATGACCTGTGAGCACTTAAGGTACTTTTACTGTACTTGAGTATTTCCATGTAATGGTATCTTAAGCATCTGCTCCAGTAGATTTATTTGACGGCTTCAGTCACTTTTAATTACGATTAAACCAGTAGACAATGAGAGGTAAAATTATCCCCAATATTACAAAGATTTAAAGATAAATAATCAGTCTATACATCTAATAATATCATATATAATAATAATTAATCACATATGGAGGACATGTTTCTCCAGAATTCGTACTGTAACTTTTAATTCTTCAAGTCCATTTGATTAAATATGCACTTTTCCTTAAGTAATTAAGTGAGTATTTTGACATTAATGCATTAAGTACTTTTACTCAACTTAAGGATCCGAGTACTTCTTCCAACACTTATTACATCTCTTAGGCCTCTTTTCTACTCAAAATAGGAGGATACAAATCCAACTTTAGCAGCAAAGATCGAGGTTAAAACAGAGAAATCAAATGTGTGTGTGATCAGGTGAAACGCTGAGTCACACCTTGGACATCAGACATACATTTCCTCCGTCCTTCAGGTACAGATGAACTCTTTATTTTCCTTTCTCCCCTGCAGAGCTTATCTAGCGTCCAGTGGTTGTTGTTTCTGTGGCTGCCATCTATAAAACAATCTCTCGGGGGAAACCTGCCATTAACTGATAAGAGTCCCTCTCTGCTGTAATGGGTCCCACTTGAGTTTCTTTTTGGGAGTATAGTCCTCGCAGCGGGCCACCTCCGAGACAAACCCACTCAACGAATGCAACCACTACACAAGAGACACACTCTTCATCTTCATCTTCATCACGGTGATTAACCAACTGTCTGAGCAGCACTGGGGTCTGATCAGGAATATTCAGGACAAATACTGGTGATTAAAATGGTTTACAAGACAGGCATCATTATGATAAGCACTGCTATGTAGTTATATTGATAGATTTGCAACTTACACATTATTTATCACTTGTATTTAAAGAACTGCACTGTAGCTATGCACACATGACAATAAGCCTTCTTGAATCAAGTAGCATAAATAGGGAGAAGGACCAAAAGGCCTACATATATAACATGTATGAGTGGTGTGCAAAATGAACACTGTTTTTGAATAGTCATTGTTCAATGTGCATGTCTTTGAGCAAGCCTTTAAACAGACGTGATATTTAGTGCACAGTAATTAAGTAATTTGGAGAGATTTTCCTCAATAATAACAAAACAACTAATAAATGAAAAAATAAATAATAATAATAGCGCTTTTCTTAGTGCTCGAAGATGCTTTACAACCAAATAAAAAAAATAAAAAAATGTATATAAAGTAAGTAAATAAATAATCAAAAAAAAATAATATTTGTTGCAGGAATATGCAAAGAAGCAGATCTGTTGACCTTCAGAGTTTGACACGACCCCTAAAGGTTATGCTCATAAAATACAGAAAAAGTAGAATAATGTACATCTAATGTAATTGAATCCTAACAAAAGGAGAGACAGTCATAAAAACAAACAATGTGCATACGCGTAGATTGAATTATAACTCATGCAAAGACGACGAGGGAAGCCCTTCTTTGAGGCGATGTTTTCGGGAAGGCTGCCAAAATGCACCCATCAAAGATTGACGAGGGTTAAGCTCCCATAATCAATATGACACCGCTAAGTGCCCTTTGATGGAGCTGCACGCAGAGGAAAGGCTTTCTGTGTGCCCGGCCGCTCCCCCCACCAAGAAACCAGCATTTGTCCGAGCGCTAAATGGTCTTCTGAATGTCATTGTCACGGGTACATTAACTTTTATACGAGTCTGAGAGACAGAGTGAGGACGAGCGGCCATTTTCGTTTTCATTAGCGTCCATTAAGGCTGCCGTCACACGGACAGGAGCAGCGGAGAGAATTCAGTCCTGCTCTTACACTTTGAAAATTGATCCTGCACCATGTTACATCTAAATAGGTCAATAAGTATCACAATATCAAAGTAATGTAACCTGATTAGTGTGTATTGCCTCAACCCCCTAACCATAATACACCTGAACATCAGCAGGAGAGGACTCTTTAAAGTAGAGACACTACATACTGATATACACCTGAACATCAGCAGGAGAGGACTCTTTAAAGTAGAGACACTACATACTGATATACACCTGAACATCAGCAGGAGAGGACTCTTTAAAGTGGAGACACTTATTCCGTTACTAACACGCCTCTAAGATGCACCTCGAGGAATCGGCAGTGGCTAAATGTGCCGGTGTGAGACTCGGTGTCTCCAGGCAACTGGATCTGATGGCTCCTTTGTTGGGGGTGAAAGGTTGGAAGCACTCGTACTAATCTCCTTGCTTCACAATTAAGGAACACAGGAGAGCTGCTCGAACCTCTTCCCGCTCTCAAACAACAACAACAAAAAAAGAAAAGGGATTGAAAAGCTCCTCCATTGTCCCCCTTCTCTCTTCACTCCCCTATAGAC
>NW_011359587.1:7362-12152 GCF_000735185.1 Notothenia coriiceps
TGAAATTGTTCAGGAAAGTGGGTATAGAGTAGACATGTAGAACTAGATAAGCTTATGATAAGCCAGCTTTGTCTACTTATTAAGGAAAAGTGGGAGGTTCTTTTTAATGAACAGTAGCTTCTCTGCTTTATCAGCCATAAGTCTGTTCCTCTTCTCATCAAGCACATGAGAGGCAGCGCTGAACAGTCTCTCGCTGTCAGTGCTTGTGATATGATCTTACTCCGCATATTTGTCCGGGTGTTTTGATTTCAAGTGGTGGAGTAATCCCGAAGTGGTGAAAGTCTTTGCAGTTACACCCCCTCGAGAAATGTCAGCTGAACACGTTTTACAAATCGCAATCCGCGCCTCTTTCTCTGATATTTTTAAATATCTCCAAGCGGCAGACATGTTGGCTGTGAGCCAGCCGCGAGCATGGTCGCGCACCGTGCTTGTCGCCGCGTTTTGATTACGTCATCACAACAACACGTTAGCTTACCAACGTAACCCTGTTCCCTGACATTCGGTGATATTTTTTCGGTGCTAAAACCCTTTCGGCCGAAAGCCGAAAGAGCCTTTTTAACCATTTTCGGCCGATAATTTTCGGCGGCCGAATATTCGGTGCATCCCTAATGTAAACAAACATACTGTAAACACAGCTATGCAGGCAGGTATGTGAAGGTAAGGAGGACTGATGGAATTGACAGATGAATGTATATAAATAATTGTGAAAATAAAGATTGACATTAACAAGATAAGTGGAAAAGAAAAAAAATATAACAAGAAATGTAATTTTTTCTGTCCGGCAGCCTGATTTGCAATCTTACTTCCTGTTGGGAAGAGGGTGGAAGAGGATGATTGGAGAAGAGAAAATGGTAAAAAGGAAGAAGCCAGGAATCAATAGCGGCGGCCAATAAATGCACTGTCAGCACTATCCGTAGTGCATCGACTGTCCACAGAGGTCTCAAAGTCTGAGAGGTCAAAGGTCGGCAGTTGAGAAGAGAAGAGACACATGGTCAAATAATAACAGGAAAACAAGACAACACAGAACAATTATATGACAAAAAACATGACAGCAAGACATAAGGTGAGGTTTGAAATGACGACAAGCAGGAAAAGAGCAGGGAAACAAATTCTTACACATGAGGATTCACAGGTCAACATTGATAGAATCGACCAATCAAAATAAAAGTAGTAATTATTGATACATTGGGACCATTATTTCAACAGATGAGCAGGCTTCTCTGTCAAATGTTATGTCTGAAATGTAGACAAATATTGGCAGCTAATAAACATAACTGAGTTGGTTAAAAAGTCTACAGGGTAGCTAGCTAGCATTAGCATTACAGTAGGCCTAAAGATGGTTGAACGAAACATTTATGATTTGTTATTTATTTCCGTCTGACACGTTGTTTGGTTGCTAACTATAAAAAACAAACAGGAATGACAATAGAAACGCTAACTCGGCTATGTCCCCAGTGTCCTATGTTCGCTTGAGCAATGGTGCATTGGTATTTCAGGGTAGCCAGCTAGCGTTAGCATTACAGCACGGATGATTAACACAAAAAACATTAACCCTCCTGTCGTGTACGTACGGGTCAAATCTGGTCAATTTCTTCAATCATAATTATTGCGTTTAACATTTGATTGCCTCAAGGCCTTACATGATGTCCTTCACAGTAGGCATTTGAACATAGAAAAATTGCTGATCACCACTTTGATTGAATTTTAGGTTAGTCAACTTTGTTCAACCTATGGTGTTCCCGGTCAAAAAATGAACACGACAGGAGGGTTGAAAAATTTCAGTGTGTTATTTATTTCCAACAAGTTATTTGGAATACTTACTATCAAAAATACAATTTTTTTTTTGCTATTTAAGGGATCTGACAGAATCACAATACCAAAAGATAGCTCAATATCACTCAAGAAGCATGCATACAAATATTAAAGATAAAACTTAGAAATAACACTATTTACAAAATACACATCCAGTAACAGTACAGTTTAGCGATATAGCATCCAGGTGAAAGTATTAAAGGTGGAAGTATAGTATATATTGCACAGCTATTTACGCTAAATATATAATGCACATAAGGAGTATTGCACAACAGGAGTGTTAAAATCTTGTTGTGTGGGGGGTCTACCAGGGGCCGTAGTGGTTGTAAAGTCTGACCGCTGCAGGAGGGAAGCACCTGCGGTACCAAGCTTTTACTAGAAAATATTAAGAGCTAAGGGCACTGGGGAACAAAAAGATGACCCCGTAGTGTAAGTACTACAATGTAGATGTGCTAGTCCTGAACTGAGCTTTTCTTAACACCACTTGTAATCCCACAAAAAAAATGGTGTTAGCTAATGATAAGCTAACCTCTATCTTACAGTGATGAATGTTGTATACTGTAGTTACAAACTAGTTAGCTTGACATGCTAACCTTTACAGAGCTTACATTAGATATGATACAACTCTGATACAAAATGTGTTTAGGTTTGGGGAAGGCAAAAAATACAACTAATACAAATGTTATGCACAGTGCTTCAGCATGAAGAGAAAATCAAAGCCTGACAAGCATGACATGCTAATTAGAATCTGAGGAAATGTTAAGTGAATGCTTCATTTAAAGTTGAACGGTCAGTCTGACAGACTCTATTGTATTGAATAAAATAAATTAAAAAAGCCTGCGCAATTTCAACCAGCTTAAGAGGGCCGCCAGTCACCATTCAGAGATCGCTGTAGGCCTGCATCAAACAATCACTCTCATGCACCTGATTGCCTGTTTCCCAGAGTGCTCAGTGCAGCAGGGAACCATGTTAATGTCAGCCATGCAATCAGACAGCAATTAAAACACACATTGTTTGAAACTAACATTAGCTGCACTCATCAGTCACCCCACAGCCAATCACCCTCTAATGGATGTACCTGCTGTGTGTCTGTGATGTTAAAGTAAAACCACAGAGAGAGCAGATTCATCAATATTCAATTATCCTCCAAACTGGCAAATGAGGAGACAATTTGGTCAAAATGCAGGAGAAATGTCCTTACCTTTCCTAGAATGTAATTTAATACATTACTATTTTAGCTAGTGATATGACAGTCTAAAACAAATGAAACCTCGTTTCAATTTGTAATATGTGTTCTTCTCTTTATGAAAGCAAGGAAAGCTCAGTAACTCAAAACTCCTTGTATGAATCCATTCTCAACACTACCATGAAATCATTAACTACAAATGATGAATACTACCACGTGTGGTTAATCCATATAGATGAAGCCATGAGTAACATTTCAAGGATTCAAGAGTCACAGCTCAGTGGGATTCCTGATGGGAAAGCTCTCAGCAGAGCCAGTCAAAGTCCCAAAAATCAATGGCCACACGTTGTTAATCACAGAAACACATCTCCTGACTAGTCAATGGAAGAAGTGTACTTATCATTTGTTTGCCTACAAAGAGACATATGGTGTACACATAAACTCAATGGTCAAGAACATTACAACATCTCTATTCCTGTACACACATGGTACATGTTCCTTTCACATCAATCTTGTGCTATTTTTGGGCGATCATGGCAGATCATAAATTGTACAGCCTGTTGGTTTAATTTTATTGTTCCTGCATGCAGTATACACCGGTGGCCAGGGTGACACACAAATGTTATAAACAACTCATGGAGAAATGATGTCCTTGCCCGGGACGAACTACATTTAGAGTCTTGTGACTGAAACTAATTAGTTTGACTGGGATCATCTGCCACTGGTTTAGCACAATCCCCCTCCAGTGTGCTGCACTCGGCAGGGCTTTCATGACAAACAGCATAAAACAACATAGAGAGGATCTCTAAGCGCCTCTGGACACATGCATCACTCAGTACATCTAGCTTTGGTCACACTCAGGCCTGGGAAACTTGTATTTGCAGGGGGTAAAACCATTATTTATTCATAATTCTGAAAATATGTTTAAAATATTCCTGGCACCATGAAGCCTCCTTTTGTTATGTGATCAGTTTTGTTCTATGTCATCTGCTCCTCAAATGAGAATTAGATAACACTTTGGTTCTTAAGAAAACAATATTTTCCAGAGTTTTGCGAGATAGCATCAGTTCTCGCTGTAAAAATCATATTTTTTGCAGTGTTTGATGTCTTTATCAGAGCTGAAAACCTAACCCTTCTTCATAAGAAGCCTTTTAAGTGGCATTTCAAACACTTCCCCAATTGTCTGAAAATACCTAATGTAACTATAGTATCTCATCTTGCAGCACTTACCAAAGTTAACGTTGTAATCTCCTCCACGCTCGCGGTACATTTGGTAGACGAAGAAGCAGGACGCAGGTTTAAGCAGCAAGCTGAGGATGGCCATTCCTGCGCTGAAGCGAAACACGTGCCTTCCACTCTCTGCAGCAAAATCATTTATCGGGTAAAAGATGCCGAAATGGACGATGTCGGTCACTATCGTCACGAACATCCCAACCAGGAACTACATGGGGAAAACAAAAAGAGGAAGACTTCTTAACGGACATGGATGATGTGTCAGGCTTTTACTTTTAGTAGTACCGTAATTTTCGGACTATAAGCCGCACCCGAATATAAACCGCAGCAGCGGCATAACACTCTCGGTTCCACTTTTACTTTTGCGCGCTACCTGTCTCACTCTTTTCCGGCCTCCAGCTTTTCCTGCTGGAACCCGCCGCTTAAAGGTGGGGGTCCGCGGACCGGCCATAGAGCCCATAGAGTTAAAGGTGTTGGCCATTAGCTTTAAAAATCCATAGATTAGCCGCACCGTTATATAAGCCGCAGCGTCGAAAAATAGGGAAAAAGACGCGGTTTA
>NW_011359587.1:17197-50424 GCF_000735185.1 Notothenia coriiceps
CTTTTGCGCGCTACCTGTCTCACTCTTTTCCGGCCTCCAGCTTTTCCTGCTGGAACCCGCCGCTTAAAGGTGGGGGTCCGCGGACCGGCCATAGAGCCCATAGAGTTAAAGGTGTTGGCCGTTAGCTGTAAAAATCCATAGATTAGCCGCACCGTTATATAAGCCGCAGCGTCGAAAAATAGGGAAAAAGGCGCGGTTTATAGTCCGAAAATTACGGTAGTTTCATGCTCTCAAGTGCCAACACATCTTGGTAATTATACCCAAGGCAATTTATTGTGCAAGGAAAACTAAGACAGACAATTCTGAAAACCTGCGATAAATTAGATAAAAGATACTGATTTATATATTGCCTTTATTATCTCGGACAGCCACATCTTTATTATGGGATCACACAAAATTGCTGCTGCTTATTTTTTATAATGGTTCTTTACTTATTTGTCTGTATAGTATTTAGTTTTTTCACTTACGTGTCATTGTCTCTATATTTATTATGTTAGCTTACTCTTTATTTTTTTGCCTTATGCTGTAAATGTCCCCGCTGCAGGACTAATAAAGGCTTTCTGATTCTGAATCTTTAGAAACTTGACAAAGTAGAGGTTAAGCCTGGAGTTATATATCAATTAATAAGCAGTAGGGAGAAAGCCGGACTATCTCTCATCTTTATACTGTAGTTGATATGACTTTGAAACTGCATCTTGATTCACAAAAACTTCTGTGCATTATTTATTTTTTGCCTTTCTTTTCAAACTTTGGCTGGCTCAGCCCAAAAGACTTTCCTCCCTAAAGGACCCGTGGACTTTAAAGTACACAAAGTAAAAGTTTCCCCCTTGGGTTCTTCCCAAGGCATGGACACTCAGAATCTATTACAGTCAGAGGTGTCATTGAGCGAGACACCAGACTGATATTTCTCTCTTTACCCTCCAGCTGTAGAGTATTTGCTTCGGCAGGAACTCTTTCACAGCCATCATGGAGGTCTGGGGTCACTTTCACAAACGCAAACTAGGACTAAGGCTTAGATTGACCTTATAGTCAGACTTAAAAATGAACGTCTTAATTGATCCGTAACACATATTTGTCATTTTATTGTCTTTCTTAAAGGGGACCTATGATGCAAGTGCACTTTTGTACGTCTTTTATACATGAATATGTGTCCCCGGTGTGTCAGGGAACTCACCAAGTGTCAGAAAACACAACCCTCTCTCTTTTTCTCCATACCCAAATCTCTAAAAACGGGGCTGCAACGGATCTGATACAGACCGATCCAGATTTGAAATATCAGAAAAGTGGAGCTCCGCCTATATGGTCAACTCTCCACCTATCAGGGGAATGAGAGGTTGGGCCACGGCCGGCCATTGCCATTAGAAAGCGCTGGAGACGCTGTAGTACATATGCCAGGCCTGTAGGTGGCGCTGTCGTCTGCCACAAAAGCAGTGAAGAAGACTTCTCACAGATTCAGCCCTTGCAAAAACAGGGCTAAAAAATAGCAAATAGAGCCAAATGAGGCATGGCTAAAATGCATGATCTCTTTTTGGTATTTTGAAAAAAAAACTTCGCAGACATGTTTTATATAGGTATGGCCTTACAATATATTATTCAAATATAGCATGATAGGTCCACTTTAACCCATTTACCCAAAGACAATGGAAAAATGCTAGAATATTTGTTCATAATGGTCTAATCTCTTGGAATCTGGTATTAACATACTTAGTATCGAACAGGAACAGTATCTAACAACTGAAAATATATTATATAACGTGGAAGAAACACCCTTTTATTAATAGCCAAAGTCAATATTTTGGAAAAATAGGAAAAATACAAACATTTTGTTTAATGAATCTCTCTATATGAGGTTTGTTTTGCATACATTTGCCTATATTTGATGTTCAACTTTTTATGAGTTCATGTTCATCAAATACTTAAAGTGGACCTATCATGCTATATTTGAATAATATAGTGTAGGACCATACCTATATAAGACATATTTATACTTTTTATTTTTCAAAATACCAAACAGATCATGCATTTTAGTCATTCCTCGCTCAATTTAACACTGTCTTTGCATGGGCTGATTCTGTGAGAACAGCACCATCTATAGGCCTGGCATATGTACTACAGCGTCTCCAGTGCTTTCGAACGGCAATGTCCGTGGCTGTCTCCTCCTGATTGGTGGAGTTGGCCCAATAGCCGTAGCGCCACTTCTGTGACGAATCTGGATCAGTCTGTATCAGATCCGTTGTAGCCCCTTTTTAAGAGATTTCGGTATGGAGGAAAATAGAGAGGGTTGTGTTTTCTGACACTTGGTGAGTTCCCTGGAACACCGGGGACACATATTCATTCGAGTTAAAGAGTAAATTAAGACATTCTAAAACAATAGAAACATCGCTGACCAAGCTGCACAGAAAATGTTGTCTGCAATAACATTACAAAGACATTTACTGGGAAAATTCTGCAAAGAGTGTAACAACCCAAAAAACGTCCTGTAGCATTAAATCTCAATGCAGTGCAGACCTGTAGCAGAGCTGAGAGGCTGTGAGGTGTCAGAGCTCAGTACGTCGGCAAACCCATCAATCAGACTAAGGATATTTCCTTCAGGCAAACAAAAAGACGGACGATGTATCCTCACTGCTGTGCATTCCCAACAGGTAACTGCACTCTGTGAAAACTCTTTCCCTTCCTATTACTCGCTCCAATACATTGTTAGCAAACCGCTGTATCCATGATTGTACAGCATAAGAGTAGGGTACACTATCTACTATTTCAGCTTAAAATGTCAGATTACATTATTTAATTCTAAGCTAAATTTGCCCCAGCTGATTTTTTTTTTATTGGGATGTTGCTGTGTTTCCAATCCTTAGCATTGAGTTTGGAGAGTGAAGTGTTATCCCACCTTATAGAAATGACAACAAAAAGAAGCGAAATACCACCTACATGTTAATAAATTGGCTTTAGACTACAGACCCGCCTGGAACATGTGTGTGAATCGGTGCCCCATGAAAGCCACGGTTACTGCTGAATTAAAGGAAGGCTATTTTTCGTCAAAGGGATGCTCACAGATTGCCCTACATTCCACAGACAAATAGGTTAGCACGGATACGCATTGCTGCGCCTAGAGTTAGACTCCTGTGCGCCTCACATGATGTTTGCAGAAATCGAGGTGATGACCCACCATGAGCACGGCATCGATGGAGTCCCTCTGTGCAATGGCCCACACCCCGATAGCAAACACACTGAAGTTCACCCAGGCATAGGAGGTGGGAAGCCACGCCATGCATCCCCTGCAGAAAACACACACATTCTACAGTCACATAACAACAATAACAGCAAGAATATATTTGTTTAGAGCATTTTTCCAACTTAAACATAGAGTGCTGTCCAGGTTAAACTATTTACAGATTCAAATGTAAAAGAAAACAAAAAATCAAGAAGAAAACATTTCAAGCAGCTCAGAGCCCATACATAAACAGATTGAAAAGTTTTAGTTTCATTTAAAAATCTTAAATCCCAAGCTCCGCCATCAGTGCAACATGCAATACACTTTAGACAAAACTAAATACAGAAATAAGGAAGTAAATGATGCAATAAAAATACTACAACTGATACAATGGTGCAAAACTGTGATGATATAATAATGTGGAATAAACACATGTAAAGATGAACAGTGATTTCTAAACACATGTGAGTGGTGAGATGAAGATGGAGTTACGTGCAACATAAAAGTAATAGAAATACATAAGGAAAGGCCGTGGAGGTGAAATAGAAGCCCTGACTCAGTCAGTTGTAAATCATTCTCTGTGTGAACGTGTGTGTTTGTGTGTGCCCAAAGAGGAGAGAAATTCCTCAGGTTTGTGAAAGAAATCCTGTGCTCACACTCACCATACTGTAAGCAGCCAGTGCACCAGTACTATGGCCTGAAGCAGAGAACAAGAGACAAGTGTTGGAAAGACTAAAAAGGGTTGTGATTCAACAGTTTCAACAGTCGTTTGATCTTCTAAAACTCAAAACATTTAGTTTCTCCAACTTCCCTACTGTGAGTTTTTCTCTGAAGTCATTGTTAACCACACTCCTTGGGTTTTGGAAATAGGTTCAACTTTGGAATTTATTTCACTATCTTCTTACAATTTAAGACCTTAGGATTTATTAAGGAAATTAAAGAGGAACATCAACATAGGATGTAGCCCTAATTCAGTCTAATTGAGCTCACTAACATAAAGTCAGAAAATATAGAACTAAACATAAAGCATGTGATCATTAAGTATTCAAAGCACAAGTGCTCCTTTACTTACATTTTCAAATCATCTTTTCTGAGTTTTCACATCACATGTTTAAGTCCACATTTCTGACTACTTTTGAACTGTTTAACCTTTACAAAAATACTATACAGGCATAATTCAATTGAATGTTTCTCCCTTTTAAGGAGGGACAGGGACATATTATCCAGGCATCAGGTTACATATTATAGAACAGTGTTAAAACAGAACACATAGACAGCTTAGAAATAATTGACAAGGTAATATTTAGTTTGAGATAAATATTTTTTAAATCATTCAGATCTCAACACTGAGCAGATTCACTGATTTGTTTCTAACATCCAATGCCATTTATAATATGGTCTTTCAACAGGCCTGCTGCCCAGTGCCCATCAATGTAAACAGAACTGCATAAAAACAACTAATCTCCTGGGTAGGGTATTTCCTGATTAACTACTAAACTCTTCTACTCCTATTAAAAAACAACAATAAAGCACCAACAAAAGCACATGTCAGTAGTTTACTGTGGTGTGTCTCAGGCAGGTAGTTGCCACACTGAGGAATTACCAATGAGTATTGAGAAACACAGTTGACATCATCACGCAAGTTAACACCAGTCCTCGTTAAACACTGCACTCCTCCAGCAACACACACACCTCCAGCCTCACCTTTAGATTAATGGCAGGGATTTCCATCACATCAGCTCTTCCTGTACCGCTTCACCGCTGCCACTTGTTGATTGTGCTACATGAAAAACTGCGGAAGATTGTTTCCTCCACAAACTTCTCTCCAAAGCTCCTCCTCCCTTCAGATCAGCCTGCAAACACAAACCATGTGACAGCAGCCTGACTGCCTCCCATGTGACTCCCCCCTCCCTCTTCCCCCCTGCATCACCTCACTTTCTCGCTATAAAGAAACCACATGGGCACCAGCAACGTCCCAGTAGAGGTTTACTATGCATGATAAGGAATTAACCATGTCTGTTTAAACTTTAAAATGTTTAAAAAAAGAAAGAAAAAAAAACCGTCTAGGTCTCTATAAAAGATAACAAACGTATATTTATAATTGTAAAGGATTATATGTATCTTCCAATGTTATCTTACACTATTGTACTTTTTTTATGACCAAATATTTTCAATGCCAAAACTTTGCTGTGGTTATAAAGAAATAGGGAAATAAAGTGACATCACACCCTCTGTGACTAGAGGCTTTTGATGCAAGCATAGTCATTTCATTGTATTATTATTATTAGGGCTGTCTAATTATTAGGGCTGTCTAATTAGTGTGTGATTGATTTAGATTAATCAATCACAGAAAAAATTACCGAGACAGCCCGGCCACAGTAGCTTGTCAACATGATGGACGCGGAGGACAAAAAGTTACTTGGCCCAGTAAATGGAAAATATGCTTAAAATGGAACCGTTGAAAGGAAATGTTGTCCAATTCCTGCACCAAAATCTTTTGTACCATCGGAGTCAGGGACTTGCCAATTTGTGGCCCAATGCAAAGTTATGTGATGAGGCCCTCTGTGTCGCGAGCATCGACAGGGATGGGCAGCTGGAGCCTCGCAGTGGCGAAATTGTGGCGCGCGCCCTTGCCAATTTGTGGCCCAACGCAAAGTTATGTGATGAGGCCCTCTGTGTCGCGAGCATCGACAGGGATGGGCGCGCGCCGCTTGCGCCGCATAAGTGCATAAAAGTGCGCCGCATTTGCGCTTCAGATGAGGCTCCCTCCGCAAGATGAGGCACCCTCTGCGAGATGAGGCGGCCTCAGGTAGATGAGGCCCCCTCCGCGACATGAGGCCCCACGCACTCTGCGTGATCTGAGTGTAGGGAGGGGCGGGCCTGATCGGAGTACTTCGAGCCTGAAATATCTCCTCAAAGCAAAGCACTTAGCAGCTAGCTCGGAGCTAGCTAGCTAGCTAGTGGCCAGTATCGTCAAATCGCTCTCAATCAGGCATTCAGATGCAGAATGAGTAAGTCTACCTGTGACAGATTAACCAACTCAATCGCAAAATGGAAAGCTAGGGACTGCAGGCCAATTTCGGTGTTAGAGGAGCGGGGGTTAACGGAGGCCTTACAGATAGCGTAAAATGACAACCTTTAAGCCGACGTCGAGGTGTACAATTGTGTCCAAAACTCAACATATTTAGGATCTGAGATGATTGTAGCATACAAGATATTAAACAAATGGTATTCAAATTACAGACATGGTGACCTTTAAGTTTATAGTGCCTTCTCATTTATTCACCCATCTTCCAAACTCAATTTGAATATTTTGAAATGCTTCTCACAGCAAATATTGCTATATGCGACTCATTTAGATTAATTAATCACAAAGCATGTAATTAATTAGATTCATTTTTGTAAATGCTTGACAGCCCTAATTATTTGTCAATGCTAACATGAACATGTTTAGAAAGTGTAATGTTTACCACATTCCACAAGAGGTCAGGGCTGCCAACATTTGAGTTCAGCTAGGAGTGAGATTTTATTTTGGTGAACCGAAAAAAGAAGCGTTCAAGTGTAGTTACAGTGTTACAAATGTATTGAACATTTACAAACTAGGGTTTCCCATTAATGTACCGGGCACTGTGGAATGCGCACATACACAGTGTACCCGCGACTCTTACAATGAAGGCTCGATAATCAGCTCACAGCATACAAAATGGCATATAGGTGTAAGCAGAGGTAAAGGGATATTTTATAAGTAGGGGGGGGAGGTCCTCACCTCCTCTAGGGGGGTACGGGGGCATGCTCACCGGGAAGATTTTTTTTTTAAATATTGAAGTTAAAAGCATTAATCTGGTGCACTTTGAGAGCAACATTAAGAGATCTATGGATACATCTCTCAACATCCATATGAAACAGAAACATATTTTCTTTTTCTTTATGGATATTTTACAAATCACTCACCTTTTAAACTGTATTCTTGTTTTACTGTCATATATATTTCATAACTGTTTTTCATTTATTCTCATAAATGGTGGCCAAACCGTTTGAGACCCAAACCTCACTGAGCTGTAGTTATCTCTCTCAGTCTGACAGCAGAGAGCTCTCACTCTCCTTGTTTTAGAAACAGCTTTTAATAACCGTTAGCGCAGCTAGCTAACAACAACAATGCAAATAGTGAGTTTGGTAGAAATATACTGTATAATAGTAAAGTTATTTAAGATGATGCCATATTTATTGAAGATTTTACATTATAAATATTCCCCAAAATTATTCAAAAGCATATTCTTCCAAACTCTCTGCTGTAGTATGACCACCAGGAGACTATTGATGTGTGTGGTGATTTTGGTAGTAATAAGCTGTATAATAGTGATTGAATATTATTGTATTCTCTTTTTTGGGAGTTGCACTTTGCAGACGGTCCCTGAGCACTCGTTTCTTCTCCGGCTGCAGATAGAGACCAATGTAATGTGTCCAGCTCGGAGGACGGCGCGTATTGGCTTTTTTAAAATCAAAATGTGACTGTAGTTCGTTGTCAACCTTACCACGGTACTTAGGAGACGTCATTTGTGTCTGAATAACCTTTTGTTCATGAGTTATTGATCCGTGAAATCAGAATCTCCCAATATCGTTCCAACTTTACTGAACTAAGCCAGAAGACCGTCTCATTTCGTAGACCGCTCGGTTTGCTGTTCCTTCACTTTATTTTTATATTTATGTACATTTATTGTGGACGAAAACTTAGCGTGAGGAAAGGCAAGTGTGGCGTGAGTGCGTGAGATATGGGTTAATTGCGTGACTCTCACGCTCAATGCGTGAGTGTTGGCAGCCCCGTGAGGTATTATTGTAGTGCATGGCTAACAGTTGCTAATTTAATAATAGACACAGTTCATGCTAACAAAACTCTCAGTTATTTGTCAGGTATGGACATAAAGTTGTGTATTAGACATGATACTAACATTATAACTTAAAGGAGAAGTCTGCAATTCTAATCCAAGACAGGTGAAAATCTCCTCACGGTCTCCGTTCTGTGTTCACACTGATAGAAATCCAGTGTTTATACATAGCCCTGGCTCTGTTAATGGTGGACAATATGTAAAAAGAGAAAAGGCAGTTGGAGCCAAAGGTAAGGTAAATCCTGCATGGGGTATTTGTTTGTGCGTTTATTTTAAATATCAACAATTCTTCTCCAAATGTCACAACTTCTCTTTCAATGGATCACTAAAGTCAAAAAGATTCCTCCTCTGGGGAACATGACAAAATGTCATGACAATCCATCCAGCAGTTTACTTGTTTTACTTTGGTGTTCTGTTCCATCACACGTTAATTAAGCAGATATAAAAATGTCTCAACAAATATAACCCTTATCCTACAATTACCTGCAATATCAGGTGATGCTGGTAAAGTTGTAATTAAAACAAATGTGAAATGAAAGATTAATGAAGCTGTAACCAAGAAAAAATAAACGAACCAGAAATGTTTTTAAAAAAAAAACCAGCGGTCAAGTCTACAGAAAAATAAGGTTTGTTTAGGTCAGGGCTAGTAAAGATGTTGATAACACATACAATCGATCAAATAAATGTTGAGGAAGCCATTTCCAGACGGCAGTCCTAGCAGCTAGTGACATTTAGAAAAGTTATTTGATTTTTACCCATTCATCCTTCAAACGCTTTGTTCCATGAAAAGTTTCTGTATCTACTGTTCAGTTTACTGTGAAATTTAGTATGGATTTATTATCCCCAGAGGATATCCTCTATTGATTTTGATTGACCTTCTCTGATTTGGTGCCTTGTTCCACATCAGTCAACTAAAAAAAATAACAGTCAGTTTCTTGCTTTCACTTACAACTGCAGAAGAAGGAAGATAAAATGTGATTAGATGCAAATGAAATAATAAGGCGTAAATTCAATTGATTAGGATTACATTTCACGCATTGCCGAAAATGCTAAAGGATGGATATACAGCAATGTCCCAATAATAGGCAAAACAAATATATACATACTGACATATTATTACCAACATATCAAAAGAAAGCAAAAAAACACCAAAATTGTAGTAATCACATACCCTTAAAAAACAGAGCAGTTTTATGGTGCCATATAGGATAATCCCTTCACTTATTGCATTGTTCCGTCTCCTTTCAAATCGCACTTATACAGAAAGAAAATACTTAATATCAAAACTCATTTAGTGCTTTAGAAATATAATATTCCTACATCTTCTCCTCAACTCTAAATCATAGTCTCTTATCTGTTCCCAACTGTTATTAATCAACTAAAGTTCCAGCATTATGTAAGATAATAGCAAGCAAATCCATCCACTTGCGATCTGTTTAAATGCAATGAAGCTCAGCACAAGTTCTTTCAGGAAGACTGGGTATATATATATACATTCACTCTGCAGCTGCATATAATCAGCTCATCACGGGCGTTCTCTTTATTTCACCTCATTCTCCAGTAGCCAATCACCGTGCTGCAGCCAAACTTTAAAATGGTTCTCCTCTCTCCTGCCGTCCGACTCCTCCCCATCCACATCCTTTCATCACATCCAGTTCCAGGAGAGTTAATCCAAAGACCTCATCACACCTCCTCTTCATCCCATCTCCTCATCAAATCCAGATCTTCAGCATCATCATCACCAGTGTCTAGACCCCGGGGGGTTCCCTATATGCTCACGGCTGCATTTCCCCCTTTAGATATACGATTTCAGGATCGGGGTCTAATCGCCAAAGACTTAATATTTATCATATGGCATGTGTCAATAACTCTTATTTAAACAAAATGAAGTCTCTCCTGATTGAACTGGAAAAAGTGGACCTTGAGTTATCTCCAAGGTCAAGAATAAAGTTGCACGCTATTGTTTATGCACCCATGAATAAAAGATAATACGATAAACATTCTCCTTCTTACTTTTGTCTCTTCATCTTTCACTTTTCCAAATCTAAAATATTTCTCTCTTCTGGGTTCTGCCACGGAACTTTCCCCTGACCTCCTCGTCTGAAATGTCATCAGTCTCTGGATTTTCATTTGACCCTTAAACTCAAGATGACCAAGGGCAGCAACCAAATCTTTAAAATGCTAATGTGTGCTGATTATTTTTGAAGTCTGACTCACTCCTTTCGCCCATCTCCTACCTTAGAGGAGATGATTCATTGTTCCTGGCTCAGCAGATGGCCCCTGTGCTCTCATTTACCAGCGTGAACCCTGACCTCCTGATGACCTCTGACCCCTCCCTCCCTCTGATTAAAGTTGTTGTGCTTTCAAACACTTCAGAGCCAGATTTAGCAGTCCCAACATGCTGTTTGCATGGATTTGTGTGTGGAAATGAGATTGCAGAGTGACAAATTTGGGACTTGTTATTTCATTTTCAGGTGGAATGTCTTTTATCATTAGGGAAAATGCAATTATTGGATTCAATTGAGAATTATGGATCCATTTTACATCCTAACCTGCTGTGAGTATTCTTTTCCAAAATACATTTGCATCTATTTTCATTACAGCTCATCAAACGGTTTATAGTCTTTTTTATTGTCTCTGTAAAAAAGGAACATCTTTTTTTACTTTGTTTACTCTTATGTAAATTGTTGATATCCATGATGAGCATCTCATTGCTTTGTTTTTTTTACGAACAATCTAGTGAGACTCGTTCAGGCCAATGGAAAGGAAAAAAAGGCCTTTAATTATGATTAATTTGGGAGCATGCCTTGAGCATTGCACATGGAAAGTAACCATTATTTGTATTATTCATTATTTGTATATCCTTTTATATATATATTATTACTTCATTAAAAAACGTTTTATTTCTTTTACTTTAAGTATTTTGTATGTATCTTTTTTATAAATGTAAATCATTTGTTATATTTACATTTATGTGTATTATTATTTGGGCCAACCAGTGCCTTTATTGTAGAGACACAGTTATCATGTCAGTTATCTTTTGCATTTAATTATTTATTTTGAGCATTGTTGTGGCTTTTTTTGTTGCTGTTTTGTCTTGTTTCAATGTGGAACAATAATGTTGTTATTCTTGTTCCTGTGATCTTCTGGTATAGAAAGTTAAGATAACTAATCACTCCAAGAGCTCCTCAGGTCAGAGTGCTGCAGCTCTTTCAGGATGTGGCTGTGTGTAATTCATCACTTGTCTGGCTCTTGGCTCTGTCGGAGGTAACTATTAAAAATACATCAGCACTGCTTTTATTCTGTAGCTGTAAATCAGGATGGCACAATCACAGCCCGACAGAGCTGGTGGCTAGAAAAGAAATACGAGTGTTACTTTCTCCTTATAATCAAATATTGATAGATTCTCACAGAGCTTGTGAGTTGGGATCACGCTGAGTGTTATTGCTTGCACTTGCTCTAATGTGTCGTAAGCTTCCCGTTAAAAGGTTTTGACACAGAGAAGTGTGGAGATAATGAGCTTCAAAGATTGCTGCATTCACTTTATCACATGGAGACTGAAGGCGCCTCAGAAGTGACTGGAAAATCCTAATTTTCAAGAAAATATGTGTGTGGGTTATTTGACACATTTATCCTGATATATATTGATCTGAAGTATTTCAAAGAACATTTTTTCTTTTTCTCAAAGGAAATGATACATTTACAAAAATCCTGATGGCTATAACCTTCCGATTAAGAGTAACTGATTACATTCCAGTGCTGTACTTAAGTACATGTTGAGATAATTTCACTTAACATGAGCATTTAGAATTTCAGCCCATATGTATTCAAACTATAATGTCTTAAACATATTTATCTTACTTTTAGTTTATTCATATTTATAATAATAGTTCTGGACTATATATATATATAATATTCATATCTTAGCATATGTTATGTCTTATTATTTATTATTTATATTTATTGCACTTAACTTAACTTCTGGTTACATGCTCGACTGCATGTTGTTGCCCCTAAGTATCTGATGTATGTACGATTACAAAGGAAAGTTGAAATCTTAATTAATCCTCACTTTCAGAGGATAATATTAAACCTTATACTACAGTATTTGACAGATATTGTTACTTTTCAGATAAAGATTTTATGAAAACTCCTCCTTTTAATTTGAAAAATAGTTTCAAGCCTAAATGGTAACATGATCAAATATTTCACAACTAAAGCTAAGATTAGATAAAAGTCAGAAAAATAGCAGAACATGTATTTGTTTTTTCCTTCCTCATTATTAAACTCAGGACCTCCCTGATTCATCCTGTGACCTTTAGAGAGTCCTGACTCGCGGTTTGGAACCACTTGAGTATTTCAAGTAGTTCAAACCAGTTTCTCTTGAGCTGCTGCAGCAGTGAAATGCTTCTCCACATGAAGCATCATTATTAATAATCGCACAACGTTTTATAAAAAATATCAGGAACAGACATTTTTCTGCAGAACATTTTTACCTACAGTATATACAAATTAGAATGTAAAGGACATTTTGTTTATTGTGCTACGATACTTTAATTTTCAAATGCTGGACTTCCCTTAATTGTGTATTTCACATTGATTGATTTGTAATTTCACATACTTTTAAGTGCAAGATCTCGACTTAAACGGTAATAGAGAATCTAAAAACATGCATTAAGTAAAGCGTAAGTGTAAGTGAATATGACTATATGTGTGTATTTCAATAGTGACATTTGTTTATACGTGCCATTTGTTTTGTTAAAACTATTAATATTTCATTTTGAGTCTTCTGACACAAAGCTCGGAAAGTAACAATTTTTAAAACCTAAAATAGCTTTTAGCACAAAGCCAAAGACATTAGCAATACATGTGAGTGCCTGATAAAGATGAAAGTCAATGGTGCAAATAAAACAAAGTTTACACCACAAAATGTTTATCCTAGTAATTGTTTAATCATGAAAACCAAAAAAGACGGACAAACACAACATCTGGACAAACATGTGTTTAAGTACAGTATAAATAAAACATATATTAAGACATGTAAAAGCAAGTTCAAACCAGGGTCTTTGTTTATCGTTTTACCGTTACGTACATTTGAAGAGAAGTGGTATCAAGTTAACAAAGAAAGTTGTTCAAACACTTTCTTATTTACAAAACAGGACAGCAGACTGGGTTCAAATAGCGTTTGCAAATCATTTTCAGCATGTGTGACAAGAAAGAAACCAAATGTAGCAGAGAGTTCACACAGAAACCCAAACGGTGATTCAAGCATAATTTGTTTGAGTGACAGCTTACTTGACTGAATTTGAATCATCCTGAAGTAATAAAAGCCATCTGTTTAGGACTCCGAGCACAGAAATGTAGTAATAAAAAAGGATTTGTAAACATTGTTTGACTCAGATCAGAAGGACAGAGACAAGCAGCCGCAGAAGAAGAACTCATCAAATATGTGAGGTGAATATCCACGCATACACTATGTGATGTTGACAGATTTCAATCAGTGTTGTGTTTCCAGCAGAGTTGAACTTTTCCACCAGACTTGAACAAATACAAAAATGTATCATCGTGAAAAACAAATCTTTGAAAAGAAAGTAGTGATTTTTGAGTAAGGGCTGGGCAATATGAATAATTGTTTTGTAAATGTAGGACAATATCAATATTTATACTACACAGCCCTAAGAATAACTAACACTGAAACTTAAAAAATGCTTAAAGGTGGGGGATTGCTGGATAAAAGATGTGGCCCAACCAAAATGCAATATTTTTCCAGTTAAGTCCCTTGTTTTTTTGTATAAAATGACCAAGTGTTGTAATTTCTGCTGTGGAATCAATTTAAAAAAACAGCGACCCATCACCTTTCAGCACTTGTCTTAGCTCCTGCGTCAGAGTGTTTATGGGAAACAAAAATCTGGATCTTCCTCCCTCAATTCCCTCCATCTCGTCGTCCTCCTCCTCCTCCTCCTTCTCCACCTCAGATGGTGATGAAGCCACCCTGGTCGCTGCTTACGGACTCCGGCACCACGCAGCGCCCCTTTCTTCGAGTCACACGCCGCTTCCGGTGGAATTTAGCATAACAGCGAAACCCTGAAAGATGATGAATAATCTGTTGGCTAAATATCTTAAACAGATAAATGTGGACGTGGTAAAATACAGAAATTAAAGGGGCCCTAATCTGCACATTTTCAGTTAGATTTTTTTATTTTTTGCTTATACTGTGACCTGTTTACATGATTTAATGTTCAAAAAGCTCTTTATTGTTCTCATACTCATGCTGCAGCACCGCTTTTCACCCTCTGTCTGACACCAGAGCCCAGTCTGCTCTGATTGGTTTGCTGTCCATCTCTGTTGTGATGGGTCAACTTCTTAGTAAGAACTGCCCCGCCCCTTAGCCGATCACATACAACAGTTTGTAGTGTTAGCCAATAGAAGCCTGAGTTACGTTGTGATGTCACCATGTTCCGGAAGTAAACAAAGGAGTCTAATGGAGGCGTTTCAGGCAGGGGGTGTGGGAGAGAAACTCCCTCTTGAGGAAACTTTGGGATTTTAGCTTTTACGTGCACAAAAACCTATATAACACAGTACAGGAAAGGCACAACAGAGCCTCTTAAGGCATTTGATTTAATAATTGCTGTTGGGTTGCTAAGAATGTTTCGACCAATTTAACATGACATGCCTTAAAAACTAATTGCCCATCTGCTTTTTTCCCACTGTGAAAACGCTGTGAAAAGGGTCTGTAGTCCAGTAGAACCATTTTACCATGTCAGGTTTTGCTTTTTGACAAACATATTCTTAAAGGTCCCATGTCATGGCCATTTCATAATTCCATTGTTTGGAAGACTACTAGAATAGATTTACATTGTTCAATGTTCCAAAATCACATTGGATTGTTGGAGTTCCTGTCCCCCCCCCCCCTCCCTGTGAGCCCACTGTGCTCTGATTGGTCAGCTCGCCCACTCTGTTCTGATGAGTCCACCACCGTTACAGCGGAACATCAGTGATTATGTGTTACAATGGTGTTAGCAACCAGAAAATGACACCAGTAAGGACAAACAGATGAGAATGCTGCGTGGGGTCTGGGTGCCGTGTTGGCGGGACGTTGCGCGGCTCGCTGCTGTGATTAGGGGACAGTGTGAGCTCTATTACTGGTGTTGTTTCCTGGTTGCTGCGTGGGGTCTGCGAGACAGCGAGACATCGCAAAACTCAGCCTGATAGACGCGGGAAGGGGGGGTGCTGAGGGGGCTGCAACAACCCCCATCTGCGAGGCTCCACTAGCACCAGCATCCCCCCTGCACCCCCAAACGCGCCGTACCTACAGTGTAAGCGCGCCACAGTTTCGCCGCTGCGAGGCTCCACTAGAACCCCCCCCCCAGCGCATCACAGTTTTGCCACTGAGAAAGTGTGTGTGAGGAGCTCCACGGATTGGTCCATTTGGGTATGGTCACGTCACTGTACCCAGCAAGAAAAATTGAAATCTCCAACGAGGCGTTCTGGGGTAGCATAGACAGGTATTTTCTGTGTTAGAGTTTTACTCGCTACAGGGTGTACTCTGAGGGTTTGTGACTCTGCAGACCGTTTACATGCAGAAAAACCTTCATAACACACAACGGGACGGGTAATAACCAGAAAAGCACTTTAACTGATTAATAACTTTTTGACCTTGTTCCTCACTCACCATCCTCACACATGCAGTCATCGTAGCATTTGTTGTTGAGGCCTCTGTTGTGAGGTTGGCACTCATGTTGTCTCAAGTCACAACACGAACCTTTAAAGAAACAAAAACATTATATAATCAACAATCAAACTTGGACACACTGCCAAGAACATGATTCAAATACAATATAGAAAAAGAGAGAGTTAGTTTTATGGGTAATAGTCACTTCAAGAAATTGCATTTTCTTCTTCAACCACTTTATCAAATCCTAGACAAAGTTTTTTCTCAATCAGATTCTTACTATCAGAGACGATGTCCTGCATGAAAAGTAAATAATAGAATAATAAGAAATGTTTTGGTTATTTCACTTTTCAAATTTTAATTTTTTTTGTGTTTTTTTCTCAATTATTTGAAAAGGGTGGAGTTTGATTGCATTTTTTGACCAATCAGGATTTAGCCATGTTTGATTTAAGGTGTGATGTTATATTGTTTTACATCGGTATGAAGAAACATTTAGTGATGTCTCTATAAAGCATTTCTGTACGTCGAATTTTGCAAGTAAAGTTACAGTCAGGGGTGCACATAACTGGTACGCAAGTACGCATGTGCTGCAACAATCCGAAATGCGTACCGTCTCTTGTGTCACAAAGCGCGGTTAGAACACCGGACGACGGAGTCGGTCTCCGTGTGCACAGACAGGGCTGCTGTTAACGTCGGTCTGTACAACGGAATTGTGCCAAAACTACGCCAACCGGCTGCGGAGGGAGACTCCCCCCGTTCACTGGAGAACTGCGCTAAAACAGCTGATCACAATGGTCACGCGCTGTGGTCACAGAGTACTCCACTAGCGACCCCCCCCCCGTTGACGTTCGCGATACAGAGGGCTTCATCAAATAACTTTGAGTGGAGCCAGAAGTTGGAGTACCAAACACTGACTCCAGGTACTCATCTTAGTACCTCACTGAGAAAGTTATGTGCACCCCTGGTTATAGTTTAGTAAATGATGTGTAGAATTTTATGTATTGTGCTGATTCTTTGCAGGATGTTATTGTGTTCATGCGGAGACTTTGAATGTTGTGTTGTGTGTGCTTAAGGGGTTGTGTGTGTAGGCAATCTAAGAATTTAAATGCTAGTGTTTGTTTTTTAACCAAGGATGTAGGTTTCGTTTAAGAAGTGACACACTTTCAACAAAAGAAGACATGCCATCGGTTCACCAACATTAAAAACATATTATGGATTATATGTAAATTGCTGCACTCCTAATGTAATAACCAACTTAATGTGTCAAGTTTGCTATTTTTAGGCACATATTATGGGTCTCAGATATATAATAATATATAAAAACATGTCTATGATGTGTTTGGCTCAAAATAACAATCAGATCAGCTCCGTTGTACCCCCGTTTTTAGAGATTTGGGTACGGAGGAAAAGAGAGAGGGTTGTATTTCCTGACACCCTTAGCCTATCACGTACAATGTGTTGGAGCGCTAGCCAATAGAAGCGCAATTATTATTTAGTGATATCATTATGTTATGGGGCGTTTCATTAAGAAAAATAAGGCACTTTTTGAACATTAAAGCATGTAGACATGTCACAGTAGTGGCACAAAACACAAATAACAACCTGGAAATTAGCATAATATGTACTCTTCAAAGTAGTAACTGATATAATAAGGATTTAATATGGACATTTTTCACAAAACCTGTTTTCAAATCAGAGCTTTTTAATGAAATAAAGCCAACCTTTCTTCCTGGAGGCGGGCCAGGTGTCCACAGGCTTCATGTCCTCATAGTCTGTCCAATCAAAGAGCGCCATGTCCAGCGTTGGCATCACATCTCCCTCTCCTTTACCCTTTCCAGACCGCTGATAAGGAAAGAGAACTTTAAGTCACACTTCTAGGGGTGTCACGAAATTAACCATGGCATTTTGGCATTTTTAGGTTTTTTAGGTAATGTATGTGATAAATTGTTTATATAATTATTGCACTTCTCCTTCCTCCACCAACTTTTAAACTCTATATCTGCATCTCTCTAAACTTGATGTTCGCTAGTTGCCACAAAAAATTGGAAACAAGGACATATGGCAAAAAACTCACAACTTTCAATTGGCTGCCTTAGTCATGTGATTCAACAAGCAATTCCGATGTGGCTCCTCTTCCTGTGTCACATTTGAGCTCATTAGAATAAACCTCCCTTTTCGGACGTGTAATTAGCAACAACTTTATTGTTTATTGATATCAGACAATGATACTACAGATTATTCAATTATTAATTAAATATTTTGTTTTTGTATTGCATTCATTTGTATATTACTGTATCGTGTCTGTATCGTCTTTTGTTTCATTTGTATTTTCTTTGGTTTTACACGCTCGAAAAAAATAAATAAACTAAAAAATAAACTAAACTAAAATCCCCACAACTTAGTTCATCCACCCACGTCTTGAGAACCTAATTAGCCTTTTTCTTTTCTCAAGTCAATCACAGCTGATTGGGCTTTTTTGAAGAAAGACATTATGAGAAGAATACATGATACTTTGTAAATCACAGCATGTTATCTAAAAATAACCCGCAATACAAGTGTGAACAAAAGATGAGAATAATATGTCGTCTTTAAAGACAAATTTGACAGATTGCATTAATATTATATTTTAAATTTTACATTGTCTTAAGACAACATCTCCCTGAATTATTTTGGCCGCAATGTTGCGTAATGAAATGTGATATTTGACAACCCTAGGGGATTTTATAATTGATTATCTACTTCGTATTTCAGTGAGAAAATTTGCATACCGAGCTAACTCACAATCTGTATCCAAACATGCTGATGCAGATCTGTAAACACCTAATCCCACCTTCCATTAGCTCCAGCATGCTGTGTAAACTCTGCCTCCATTGTAACAAATACATCTTATATCATATATTTATTTACATATTCAAAGACAATTGTGATCAGAATATGAAAATATGTATTAAAAAAACGAATGCCAAATGTGATGCTTTTCACCATACTTTAGAAGAGATCAATTGTGTCTCCTCAGATGATTGTGTAGTAGCAGCAGAGGTGTGGTTTGATTTGTTGTGTGTTTTCCATCACTGCAGTGTGTTTTTAATGAAACACATTTGATGTGTTGAGGCAAGCTACAGTAATGCCTCATTGATTCATAAAACGCCCCCACAGAGTCAGCAAAGAGGAGCTTAAAAAAATGGTTGATCGGTTACAGAGGACTGCCCACAACCTTAATACAAATATATATCGCATCATTTATATTGTTAATACTTATACAATAAACAGATTGAAGCGTACGGTTCATTACACACAACATCAGTGTTTATTTCTCTCCTGTGAGGGCAGCAGGCAACTGAATTGACTTTATTAATGAGATGTTAAAGCCCTTAACAATGCGTAGACTATGATTTCCTTATGTTGTAAGGATAAGGTACTCTATAAAATATAGTTTTAAGTCTTTAATTACACTAATGTAACTGAAAATTGTTATTATTGGAATTAAAGAGGACATATGTGCCTCTACTGTGACATGTTTCCATGCTTTAATGTTCAAAAAGCTCTTTATTGTTCTGATACTGCCTGTGCTGCTGCACCTCTTTTCACCCTCTGTCTGAAACCAGAGCCCAGTCTGCTCTGATTGGTTAGCTGGCTAGCTGTGTTGTGTTTGGTCAACTGATTAGAGATGTCCCGCCCCGTAGCGTACAATGTGTTGGAGCGCTAGCTAATAGAAGCATGAGTGTTACAAAGTGATGTCATTATGTTACAGAGGTAAACACAGGAGTCCAATGGAGGAGTTTCAGGACGGGGGGGAATGTGTGTGAGAAAAATATCATGACTTTAGTAATTACCATTGAAAGAAAGTACTTCAAGTTAAAGTTTCTGAGAGTATTTTTACATTTATTTCAGCCAAGCAGTACTCTTTACCGGTTATGACTTATCAAACCAACACGTCCTAAAATATCTATTTTCCTTCCAAATATCCCAGACAGCTCATTTTTCTAAACGTCTACTTATTTGGTTGAAGTTTAAGGCAAATAAAAGTTATTGATTGAGATAGATTAAAGAGTCAGGATCACATCTGAAAGAAACAAACTGCTGTCTGTGATGTTGAAGCCTCTCTGTACCTTTGTCTAGAGCCACGAACAATGTGAACAAAACAAAAGGTTATTCTAAGACATCTAAATCTAATGAAGACGTTTTTTGTCCCTAGAGAAAACTCAGTTGACCTTCCTCTCGCCAAATCACCGTCCAAAATGTCAGCACATTGGATATCCCATCATCAACAACATGAAAAAAAGCCTCTTGGCTAACTCTCATTTTCAGCAGTGTTAGGTGCCGTTTACACGAGGACAAAACGGGTTGTATCTGCTACTTTTCTCTCGTGTATAGCCCGTTCGTTCACACGAGGCGGACACGTAAACGCGTAAACGGACCCCGCAAACGATAATGGGTCCCAAGCATGGTCCCAAGGTGGATAGATCTGCAAACGGAACACTCTGGGGGGTCAAACGGCTCAGTGTGTACGCCCTATACCAGTGGTTCCCAACCTGGGGGGCGCCAAAGATCGCAGGGGGGGCGCCAGGCCTCAGATGATTTGAGGCCAGATATCATATTTAGATTTTTTTTTTTTCTGACTATTATAACATTAGCGTTAAGAAAGCTTACTTAAATATCTGCCCCAACATAAGTAACGGGATCAGAGTAACATTAAGCACACTCCGACGCATATCACATCATAATGTATNTCTCTGCATTGCCCCCGGGCCTTCCGCCCGAGACCCCCTCCTTGGTCTCTGCCTTGCCCCCGGGCCGTCCGCCCGAGACCCGTCCTCCAGACCCCCTCCACCCACCCTTTCTTGGCCCTAGTTATGTGTTTTGTCTGGTCCTCCTCCCTGTCGTTAGTTTCCCTGGTGTGTCTGATTGTCTCATTGTGTTCACCTGTTGCCCTTGTGTTTCTCCCTCCCCTGCCCAGCTGTGTCTTGTCCTGTGATTACCCTTCTGTGTATTTAGTCTAGTCTTCCCCTGTGTTCCATGTCGGTTCATTGTTTCCCTCCATGTTATTCCACGGTCTGTGTTCCTTGTGCTGCTCGTTTGTTTTGGATATTTTGGATACTGCCTTTTTTTTGCGCTTGTACATGTTTGTGATTGGTCGAATGCTCCAAATACCACCCCTTTCATGTGAACGCGCACCTAACTAAATAGGACACGGCTGGCTTGAGTTAACAAGTTGATAGCCAGCATCGTGGGACCACTTAGCGAGAGCGCGTTTGTTTGGATTAGGTAAACCGTTTAACTCAAACATATCCAGGTTATGTTGAACCGGCTTCGTCGTACAGGCCTCTGGTGTAGGAAAAGTGCAATACAAATAAAGCTTTATTATTAACTATGAGGATAATAAATTCAGAATAGCAAGAATCCAGCGAGTACATTAAAAAAAGCCAAACAGTGCAATGCTGGTGCAAATTTTGTAGGGTACATTTGTATAATGTTCATGTATTTTATATCATTTTGTTTTTTATCACGTTTTTTTGTGCGTAATATTCAGTAACAAAATAAAAAATAAAAGATAATGAGCATTCTAAATCTGTGCTTGCCTCCAGGATAGTTAAAGTCAAAGGTTGGGTACGTTTGAACCCTAAATTAATATTTCTCCCACAGTAAAATATAGTCATTCAGAATATTGCTATAAAACAAAACTCATATTTTCGTATTCATAACCCTCTGTAATAGAAGCCATAAAAAACATTACCGCTGTCACTTTCCTGACACATATGAAGCTAAATATAAAGTATAATTAAGCCAGCAGGACTTAGAGACGTCTCTTGAGGAATACTCGGCCGATGAAAGACATCCATCAAAAAATAAGAATCAACCTCCTCATGGAAACAGATCCATACTTGTTTCCTTCCACCCTCAGGAAATAAGCGTATATGGAAATATCAATTAGATGAATTGCAGGGGGCTGTGTCCTGGTGCTCAGCTGCTCATTAAACCATCAGCAGAAGATCGAACATTCATTAAGAAACACGCTGCGTGCTCACGCCAAGTTCAAGGCTCTCTTTTCTTCTGAGGTGAAATAATATTTCACTCTAATAGTGTTCTAATGGTAAAGACACACACAGATTCAGGCTCTCAGTCTTTTCTATATGGTGCTTTAACTGTTATTAAACTAGCATTGGTTTTAGTACATCCACCTGGTAGAGGTCATAAGGGGGTTCAAAATGCTAACCGTAAAATCCTTTCAGAAGAACATCTTGATTCAAAACTCCAGTCTAAGTATATATGTTTATACTCTTCTGAGCCACCCTCTTTTCAAAAGTATCTGACACACATTTCCAACGAGCATGCACGGGTATGTTGTTTAGTATAAATGAAAAATTATTTATCAAACAGCAAAGTCTGGCTCACTCTCCAGAAATAATATCTGCTATTTATTGCCATGGTACGTTGAAAATCTGAAATGAGATGAAAATCTGAAATGATATTATCGAAAACATTTTCTTTGTCTATTTTAAGCCCACCACAGGTGAAGTTTGACATCATACACAGACTCGTCAACAAAAAGAGCCAGTTACCAGTACATGATTATAAAAATACTTTAATGATTTCTAAATACTATATACTAAATACTAAAATATCTTAAACTAAAAGCTCTAAATTGTTAGTGATTAGGTTCCTTGCGGCAAAAATATGGCTACATCTTGTTGTTTGCGTCATTCCCACTAATTAAACGCGTCAGTGCACATCTTTACTGTGTTGTCTTGAGCAGCACTCCTCAACAAAACAACTGTCCATCAAACAGCATTGTGGATCCTGTCACTAAGGCGGGTATTTCCCATGGACGCCCTTCAAGCTGGTGTGTGTTTGTTAGCAGCTGCTGTGACAAAATGCCCAAGCTTTTCACGCAGTGGGCAGCGGATCAAAACTATTGACATCAGGGGACATCTTGTCTTAAAGAGTGTCCTTTGTAACGGCTCCATGATTGCAGGAGGAGTGAGGAAACACTTGTTATTTTAGATTATAAATGCTGTTTATGCAGCATCATGCTGGGTGAGTGTGACAGGTGGTGGGTTGCGCCCCACGCTATCCTGCTGATTTTCTGTGCATGTGCCCACTTGGGCTGCACCATTTTGAAAAAAAATACGGATTGCGATGATTGTGACGGATATAGCAATAGCAATGATTCACTATTTTGGAGGGATCGATCATTTTCTAATCATTATTTTCCTTATCAATAAGGTGTTAATTCGTTTTTTAAGATAATTTGTACCAAACAAATATGTTTTGATAAGTCTGTACATTATTATTTGTATCTCTGCAGATCCACAATACTTGATCGGATGGTATATTTTGAAATATTTAGCCTTTACCAAATATTGCATAAGTCCATAGTGATAGTTGATTACGTTTTGATTAACTGTGCAGCCCTAGTGCCCACAGTCGTACTGTACACAACAAATGCTTTCCGTGCTCACATACATTGTGTCCTGCCATGGCTCTAATAAGGAAAACAGAAGGAAAAGTGTTGCTGGTCTTTGGATCTCGATCCCAGAGGTGTACTTTTATTATATAGAACACAGCACTATCTATCACACACACTGTGACCAAGAGCCAGTGAGTTGGGAATGCCGCGGTATATTTTTCACGTGCTACACTTTCAGGTTGTGTCATTTCCAAGATGAGCTATGAGGTAGCGTAACGGTGGGAATGGGGCCCGTTTTGTGCTCTGATTCCCCCGCACACTGGAGCCACGCTGGGCCAACAGACGCAGCCTTTAAGAAGCACTTGGGTTTCGTTTGGGTTACCTGGGGTTTGGTGGAGGCTGGGGGCAGCGTTGGGGGATGCTCGTTCATCACCGTGGTAACCATGGAAGAGCCAGAGCCAAAGACAGCGGCGATGGGGGAGGGGGTTTCATCGGGCGGGGTCATGCTGAGGGAGGGGGAGGCAACTGAGGAGAAGGAGGGAGGGCCCTCCAACAGATCCCTGTCCTTAAACGCAGAGCTCAGCTCAGGCTCCGGGAGAAATCCTGGAGGGAAAGATAGAGAGAATATTAAACCATCAATACAACATTCAACATTATCTTACAATCATGACTTACTATTGTAAACAAACCTTTATAAAGACTTAATGAAGTGGGAAGATATGGTCTAATTTTAAAGCTTGGACATTTTAAGAGCTGTCATTCCTAAATGTTCACCAAACCTACAAAAAAAACATGGCTAAAGAATGTTTGTGCAGGGTATGTATTTAGTGTGTTATCAATAGAAGAATCAGTAGCTCGAACTACAGCTTTAACATACATGCTGACAGCAAACCTCAAGACTCATTTACACTAGTGGAATTTTGAAAGACGAGATTTAACAAACCTTTATATGGATTTAATAAAGTGGGAAGATTTTATGGCAAATGTGTTGAGGAAGATTGTGTGTAACGATCAAAAACACATACGACCATGATTGTTGTGTCCATATTTTGGGAAATGTCTTCCAACACTTCAGTACACTGGAGGTGGCTAGCTGGATTTGTGTTGCTCAGACCATTGAAAACTCACATTTAAAAACATGTAACAACATCCTTTTCGAGAAACAAAGTCTTGGTCTCTGAATAATCCACACATCCACAACGTTTTTGGATATAATTTGACTAATGATGTGACTACCATCATATCAGTATAACTGAAATGTACCAGTAAGCCAAATGTTTTACATGACTTAATAAGGCCCTTAGCTCCATGTTGCTAGTCTAATGCTGGACGGCACTGCAAAGGTGGATAATAGCCTAATCTGTATATCATTTAGTCAGCTATTTTGTTGTTGTCTTCGTCTTTTGTCAAATGTCAATATTAGGCTTTATCAGACTTCATCCTGGTTGTATAGGGTTAGGGTTAGGGTGTCTGTAGCTTATAATGCTATTTGTACCCGGGTTTCCAAAGCTAACGATGCTGTTTATACTTGGATGTCCATAGCTAACGATGCTATTTGTACCAGAGTGAACTTAGCAGGCAATGCTATTTGCACCTGTCTGTCTTTAGCTTACAATTCTATTTGCAAGAGGGTATCCAAAACTAACAATGCTATTTGCACCTGGGTTGCCATAGACAATATAGCTATATTCACCCGGATGCAAATCGACATTACTCTTGACAAAATATCACCATGTTTCTTCTCCTGAGCCCTGTTGTCATCTTTAACTTCAGCTAGTACGTTTACAAGTTTAAGACTGTGCTGATTGTGTTCTGCTGTGATATGGCGAGTGCAGGTCAGGAAACAGTTTTGCATAAAAAACATTCTAGAAAATTGGGATTAACTTTGATTTAAACTAGATTTAGTCTCCTCTTTTTCATCACAGTCAGTGTTTTCACTAGGTGGTCCTGAAAATAGAGGTTGTTGACAAACATCTTGAGTCATTGTTTTAGTTAACAAATGGACTGGATAAGTCAGGTCACCTTTGCCATGCCGCTCTTTGTCCCGCCGACTCCCTTGTCTCCTGTGCTCCAAGTGGTGTCCGTGACCATTGCCATGTCCATGTCCCCTTCCTTTGCGTGTCCCCAGCAGCTGGTTGTCCCGGCTCTGCGCCTGACTCTTCCCACTCATCCTGGCTCTGTCCCTGCCGGGGCCCATCTCCAGCCTCACCGGGCCCAAACTCTCCAGGCCTGTCCCGTCATCCTCGGGCCGGGCCAGGGGGTGCAGTGGTCTGTGGGACAGCAGACCAGCTCCACCTTTGCCGGCGCGGGCCCCCTGGCCCCTGTGCCCGCCGCGCTCCCTGCTGTAGTGTCGGCCCTGGGGCCCCTGCAGGGGGTGCTGCAGGGCGTTGCTGCCGCCCGCTGAACTCTGTCTCCTCTTACCGTGAGGAGCTCCGGGCTCAGCACCGTGCGACAACGTGAGGGCGGAGAACAGGAACGCCAGCAGGAGACTCCGGGAGAGAAACATGGTCTGTCCAGCACTGCGCCACCTGCAGGTCGGAGGAAACATGTCAATATCACACTTGCTCTGCTTTAATTTGTTTAAAATAACTGCCACTAAAATATTGAAGCCCTATAATGCTTTTTGGGGGTTTCCCTTTCCTGTGGTGTGTAATATAGGTTTGTGTGCATGTTATCGGTCTGCAAAAGCTAAAATCCCAAAGTTCCCTCCATAGGGAGTTTCTTTCCCAAGAAGAGTGTTTCTAAGAAAATAATCAAACAACAGTGGAGACATAAATACAAATCCCAAAGACTTAGTGAGAATGTTGCATATTAAAATGAGCAATTAGCATAAATCTTCTAGGTATAAACTTTCAGAGCTGCTAGCATGGCTGTTAACATTGTATGTACAGACTATATGTTCAGTTCAGTTGCTTTTTCAACTGCATCTTTCGAATTTTAAAGGGAGATATTAAAAAAATGATTAGCAGAAGACTGTCGTCTTTCATTATCCTGTGCAAACAAATGCATGCAGGGCTTTTCTTCTGTGCAAATATAAGCCACATACAATTGTTGAATCCCTCTGAAAAGTATCTTCCGTCAACTCCCACCCTCAGTGGTGGAGCCCCTATCTGAAATCACAGACCTCCTCAGGTTTTGTGTTCACTGCATTCATTATTCCCTACAAGCTTCCTACACATTCACACTCACAAGTGGACCCATTTATCTGGACCAGGTGGGTTTGAGTAGGCCAGAAAGAGGTGGACAGACACTTGTGCCTCTTTTTAGAATGATTTCCCTGCCTTCACATTCGCCTTATGCCTTCCTCAGTATGAATAATGCACTGCGCTCCTGCTTCATCGCTGCCTGTTCAGTCTCGAGAGGCCTCCAACCGTAGCTTTCATTACAAAATTCAACATTTCTTCCAGGTGTGACTGAAGTGAAATGTGAGGTTCTGTGGGTATTAATGGCCTCAGCATGTTGTACAAACGTGAACAAAGGATGGTGTCGAGATGAAGAAATTATATTTTGTATTCCTATCTATAGGTCGCCAGCTACTTTACAGTCAGGGTTCAATTTAAATGTTGATTTTACATAACTAAGGGTTAATTGCATTCATATTGACATGCAGTTGTACATGTATTTTGAGCAATTACGGTACATTTATTTATTGAATATCACCAAACGTAAACATGTAAAATAAAACCCTCAAAATGCTGTTTAATGCAGTGAACGTATGCAACTTAAATTTGCTTGAAATAAATGTTTTAACATTGTTCATGAGTTCATTTATGAAAGATACCATGCCAACTATACAGATACGATATTATACACTTAAACTTCATTTTTGATATTCAATTATCAAACTTAAAATATATATGGCACAGTCCGACTTCCTATATAAAGTCGATTAATTGGTAATTCAACCTAAAAAGGCTATAGGAACTACACACAACAATTATTATAATATCTGCAAAACCGAGTTTATGTCGAGGGCTTTACAAGAGGAATATGCTATTAAGATGTTTGATGGTACTTTTTTTTATAGTTTTTAAAGATGATAATATTCTTATGCATTATATATGGTGATCTATAAGTTACGTGAATGTCTAATAGACTGTATATTTAAGAAAAGCTAAACTAACCACAGACTCTGTGAATAATCATAAGGGTAAGATAATAAAGCATATTGAATTGCAGAACAATTGTGTCACGTTTTAATTTTGGCGGAATTACAAAAGCCTACACTGTGAACATCTAAATCTTTTGGAATTCTTGCCAACACTACACACTAGAGAAGGGAACACCAGTTCTTCTTGATGACAAACTCTGTCATGTCGGATAAAATGAGACTAAATATGATTTGCTTTGTTTTGTCTTCCACTTTAATATGCTGAGATAATCCATCGACACAGAAGCACACAATACTGTTATGGTGCTTCGTAGGCAACTCTTTTGTGTTAAAAGACAAACGGCAGTGCAGGGAATACAGAAAATCAATGAGGGAGAAGTATTGAGCTGCTGGTCATGAGCGGTGTGTGTGAATGTGTGTGTGTGTTGCAGGGGGATGGATTAGGTATTTGCTCTTTTATCACACTGACCCACACCAAGATGAAACCACATATCCTTTGGGTTTACTGTCCGTTATTTAGTTGTTTCTAAAAAAACAGGACCAAGGGCGGCAGGTTTTGCGTATGTGTGTGTTTGTGTGTGTTTGTGTGTGTATACTAATGTCCGGGGAAATTTGCAGTGCGAGTACAGGCCTGAGGGATTTAGAGGCAGACTGCGTCGGCTGGCTTCTGGGAGTGCGACCAGCTGTGCAGTTTGCAAACAGGAGTGTGAGGGTACTGAGGTGAGACCTTTATCTCCAAACAGGCCTTAAAAGTGTCGGGGGATGGGGGGCGGTCGGACGTGTCACGCACAAAAGTCTTTAGCCAGGATTAAGCTCTGGCTAAGGTGGTGCTTCTGGACTCTGTAAGGGCAAAAGGGTCATTTAATTTATGAAAACAAAGAAAACATCCAAACTTAAGTGAGTGGAAGAAGATGAGGATTGTCTTAGGCAGTGCTTCTCAAACTTTTTCCAGTAATGTACCCCCTTTGAAACATTTTCTCAGCCGAGTACCCCTTGACCGACCCCGAACATTTTTGATAGAAAAAGCCTATATACATAATTACAATATAGTGATGTTCCATCAGTGTGTGATTTATTAACTCCTTCATTCATGAATTACAACAAAAGGATTTTGTCATCTTTGTGCATGAAAAAAAGGAACACATACATAACAATCTTTCCAAGGAGTTTTTCAATTGAAGTAATATACAGTATATGTTTAACAAACCAATGAACAAAATGATATATTATGAAAAACTATAAAATACAATACACAAATTTGACTTGTGTTTATATGAAGACCCCCTTGGTGGTTCTAGAAATATTTTATATACAATTGTGTTTTCTATCTCACTTATTGTACTAAGAAGTAATCATGCATGGTATTTAAAACAATTTTTATCTCACGTACCCCCTGCAGTACTCCAACGTACCCCTAGGGGTCCACGTACCCCCATTTGAGAATCACTGGTCTAAGGGATCATATAGGTTACCAGCACATTTGAATATATAGCTATCAAAGGACTAGCTCATTCATCAGGAAATTCATTTGATTGTTTGCCTGCACAGAGTTAAAAGATTGATTCAACTCTCAAGTATGTGAAATATGACAATCTGTAATCTAAAGATCCAGCAGCTGGTTAGCTTAGCTTAGCATAGTTGGAATCAGGGTACAAATGATAGCCTAATTCCTTACATACTAAATCACCAGCAACCTGTCTTTCCTATGTCCGTCAGTAAATTAAAAGCATTTTGGCTTTCCAACATGGATTTAAATTTGAATTCGGAAAGAGCAAGTCTATCTGTTCCGGCCTGTTTCCAGGCTTTATGGTAAGCTAAACTAAGCTAAACTGAGCTGTACATATATGAGAGCAGTATTGTTGTTCTCATCTAACTTTTGAGAATACTAAAGAGCTTAAACTATTCCTCGAAATAAAGACATCTACTTGTTGAATTGATAGATTTATGGTGAACAATACTTTGATCTAAACTTTTTGTAAAATTCTGGAGATTTTTCTTTAATCTAGGGAATCAAAAGCAGAAAAAATAGATCCATCTATTTCTTGTCTGTACGCATTAATCGGATCCACAGAGGTGGAAATAATAGTAAAAGACAATCAACACAACCCTAAAAATTCCCAAACATGAAAGAAAGATGCTACGCCTCCGTAGAAACAGTAGGCAGCATGCATCATTTGATCGAATCTAAAGGGCTGAATAGACATGTGAAAGTGAAGGCAGGCGGTAATGGGGGGGAGCCAGTATCTCAGCACAGCAGTGCCCTGTTTTCCTCTCTCAGACTTTCATGTGCCGCTAACAGGTGGCCCTTTGAGGAGACGGGATGGGGACGATAATGGAGCACTCTGGGTGGCATTTGGGGTTTTTAAGCACAGTCTCTTGTGTGTGATAAACAACCTCCGAGAACAACACCGCCTCCTGCCAGAGTGTGTATTATCCACGGTAGTGTTTTGTAGTAATGGCACAGCAGGGTGAGCATCTGCTGCTGAGGAGATTGAAGGCCAACGAGTAACTGACAAGTGTCAAGTGAGAAATCCACCGTTTAAGCAGTGAAACAGTGACGTTAAATGTATGAAAACAAACTGGACTTTCTTGGCTTCAAGGGGGTTAAGATAGTTCTGGGTTTAAAGAATAAAAACCTGTTAAAGGCCAAGTAAATACACCTAAGGATTTTTGTCCAAACTTGATCTTTAATTTCTTTTGGTTCCTGGTGAATATTTATTGTTTTGAAAAAATAATCAACATTTTAAGTCTAACTTTTGAATAATTAAATTATTCTTTAATTAGATGTTTACTAAAGCAACGTTTAGACATTCACATTTCACATTTAAATGTTGACTTTAAATGGATTTATTATGATTTTCTTAAGGCTAAAGACTGGAACATGTGATACGCTCAAAGGGATTATAGCCACATTTGCTGATAGTACTTAAAATAAATAATGAACTGCAACTCATCTGAATTTCTTTAAACATTCCTAAATTGACATAGTTTATTGAACATTGAATTGCTTGATCAACCATTAATGAAATGGAAAATATAAATCAAGATGCAAAATGATCACATGTATCCAGGGGTGCCGCCAGGGATTTTGGGCCCCGTGAAAAGATATCAAATTGGGCCCCCCCATCACCAGGCCCAGGCCACGCCAACCAAGCAAAATTGCTAACCACACCTCCAGAACCCAACCCACTCATTTATGCTTTAAATAACTCCACCTGTACAGGCTTGCATCTATCTTGTAGTCCAATACTAACCGCACAATATTTACTGACACTGAGCTGTGAAAATATAACACTGTGCAGACGTGCAACATTCTGCTGCAGTAGAATTCACTATTTGATATAACACTAACATTCCTGACAATAAATATCAATNCTTCCAGAAGCAAAGTTTTTTTTATTGGACCTAATATTTTTCCTTTTTTTACATATTATTCAGTATGAAATAAAGAAACATACATTGACTATCTGTTGCATACACCCCCCAGAAATCAACTGCCAAAAACTGTTTTTAATGTAAGATAAGTTATCTTAAAGGTACAGCAGATAAACAGCTTTGTTACAGAAAGAGCAGCGAGGGCTTAGGGCTCCAAGCCTATAGTGACGCAGATTGGGCGGCAGACGCCACAGACAGGAGAAGTACCACAGGGTATTGTGTGAGTATGGGTACAGACAGCTCACTGGTTTCATGGAAACAAAGAAACAGCCCACAGTGGCACTATAAACTTGTGAAGCCGAATATATGGCTCTAGCCTTGACAATACAGGAATGTATTTATCTGGAACAACTGCTCTAAGGAATGGATACCTATGTATATAAGAAAACTGTTGTTTATGAACAGGGGTGCCGCCAGGGATTTTGGGCCCCGTGAAAAGATATCAAATTGGGCCCCCCCAGCACCAGGCCCAGGCCCAGCCAACCAAGCAAAATTGCTAACCACACCTCCAGAACCCAACCCACTCATTTATGCTTTAAATAACTCCACCTGTACAGGCTTGCATCTATCTTGTAGTCCAATACTAACCGCACAATATTTACTGACACTGAGCTGTGAAAATATAACACTGTGCAGACGTGCAACATTCTGCTGCAGTAGAATTCACTATTTGATATAACACTAACATTCCTGACAATAAATATCAATAGTCATCTTTTATGGTGTACATGCCTAACAATAACATTTATGAATGGAACATTCTCAACATGAATGCATAAATCCAAATAAATATAACTTAAATATACATGACCTCTTAAATTAAAATAAAGTGAACATTACCACCAACAAAATCATTTATAAAATGCTATAACACAAAAAATAACATAAGCAGCAGATTTTAAAATTAAATATACATACCAACTACAAAATATGCAGGTATTAAAGTGGAATACAACGGAAATGGAAATGAAAAGGCCTTATGGTGGTGCCAAATCAGAGCCTATTGCCTTTTCTCAGTCTTTTTTTTACAGCTTCCTCACTTTGTCTGTCCTTTTCCTCACTTTGTCTGTCCCTTTCTGTACACCTTCTCTTGTCTTCACTGGAGCCTTCATCCTCCTCATCTACACTGGTACTGCCACTGGCACTGTCACTGTCCTTCACCTCTTCCTCCACTTCCACACACCTTCCTGACAAAACTGAAGAGGGCCCTGGCTCTGTAGAGTGTACATGACACATATGATAATATATTCTTTAATATTAGTATTAATATCATAACCAAAATGTTGGTGATTAACATTTTATTTACCTAATACAGACTGATCACTCAACGCTTCAAACATCCTAAATAGACTAAAAGCAGTTTTTTGTCTTATATAGATCATGTGGCTATGTGGGAAAATACTGTGTTTGAAATGTATAATTTAAATTAGATGTTAGCTTTTTGTTTTGATATATATATATGTGTTGTATTCCAGTCTCCCTTCAGATATGTTAAGTGGCATGTCATTCAACACAATGCTGCTCACCTCCTTCAGTTGGGAGAAAAGCTGGTTCAGGTTCAGCCTTATGGGGGGACAGGGCTGCTGAGCCTAGAGATGGATCTTTTGGTCCTGGCACCAGGGGGAGGGACAACTGATTTAGTATGAATAGCTGATAAAAATGTACCTGCATTTAATGTCAGCTAAAAGAGCAGTGAAATGAAAAACCTCTGAATTTTCTGTGAAGATATTAACAGTAGCCTACTTAATGTCAGCTTAGTAAAAAAAACCATTACAATTTACAATGGACTACGCTTAGCTAACAGACTAAATTCCACCACTCATGGACCACACCCACCGCATCCCTCCTCACATGCTTTCACTCTGCTAGAAAAGTGCTGCGTTTGGAGGCAGGAGTCTTAGGACCAAACCATTACATTTAAATAGAGGGGGGTGTACAGAGGCTTTGGATAATTAACTTTTGGAAGAAAATAAGTTAAATGAATCGTAAGTTTAGTGAGTAGCCTACTACACAATATAACGTTATATTAATGTTAATTATTGATGAAAGGGTACTTACATTTTTTTTCTTAATGTTCTAAACATTTTGGGGCCCCCTGCTAGTCATGGGCCCTTAGAATCGTCCTAACCTTTCACCCCCTTACGGCGCCCCTGCTCTGAGTGACCATAGACTTTATGTGACAAGCTTACAGTTAGTGACGTAACAACACCATAAAAGCTGGTGGGTTGAAAGCAATACGGGAGGTAAAAATAACTAGAATAATTGTGATTTATTTATTGTGGCTTTTATGTTTTTAGTAGGGCCGGGACTTTAACGCGTTAATTAAGATTAATTAATTACACAAAAATTAACGCATTTTAATCGCACTTATTTTTGTACCGCGGAACGTTTCTCACTGGATGAGTTTCAGGGGTACCGATTATACTGGAGCACCAACTAATGTCCATGACTTCAGACAACAACAAACCACAGTGAACAATAGTGGAACGAAGAAGCTGATGAGACCG
>NW_011359588.1:0-5314 GCF_000735185.1 Notothenia coriiceps
ATCCTGTCACGGGCAGCATCGACTGCTACCTGGAGCCGTCGTTGATGCTCCCGGACCCAGTCACAGACTTCTCCTGCCGTAGGCTCTTCCACAAGACCTAATAGGAAATCTACTGGAAGCTGGGGTTCCCGGCCAAACATCAAAAAGAAGGGGGATTGACCTGTGGTTTGATGTGGAGTAGTATTATAGCTAAACACGACCTGTTGGAGATATTCTGGCCATCGGCTCTTCTGTTCAATGGTCAGGGTTTGTAGAAGGTTGTGCAGAGTTCTATTAAAACGTTCACATTGTCCATTACCTTGTGGATGGTAGGGGGTGGTTCTGGACTTTTTAATGCCGTAGAGATCACACAGTTGCTGGATGACTTTGCTCAGACACCATACTTGTAGAACCACTCCTTAACAAGCACCTCCGCCACTGTAGCAGCTCACTGGTCACAAGTAGGGATGACCTGGGTAAATTTAGAGAACACATCAGTCATTAGCAAGACTTGTTCTCTACCATCCCTAGCAGGCTCTAAGAAAGATAAATCTATAGCCAGTATTTTGTTAGGTCTTGAGGCTAGCAAATGGCCCATGGGGGCTTTGACTTGTGGCTGTGTATTTTTAGCAACACTGCATCTCTCACACAGTTGACACCAGTCTTTGATTGTTCGTCTCATACCTGGCCAGTAGCATCTCTGTCGAATCAGCTCAGTAGTGCGCTCGATACCTTGATGGCCATGGTGGTTGTGCAGCTGCTGAAACACTTCCTCCCTCAAGCACTCAGGAAGAACCAGCTGGTCAACACGCTCTCCCCCATCAGGCCGCTGGTATGTCCTATACAGGAGGTCCTGTTTCATCATGAGGCGGTCCCACTGGCGAAACAACCCAAGGGCTGCAGGGGGAAGACTCATCTTTTCCATCCGCCTTGGCATCCGCTGTTGTCTCCAGAAAGGAAGGACTGTGCATATGGTGGGGTCAGCACCCTGCAGTGCAACCAGGTCAGCAGTTGACCTCTCAGGAACGGCAGAGATAGTGGATTGGGCTGCAAGCATAGGGTTATTCACAGCTGCTTGTCGCACAGCCTTTGGTTCCTGGTCCGACTACCACTGTCGTTTGAGGGGCATTGCCTGGACAGGGCATCAGCATTTTGGTTGGTGCGTCCTGGGCGGTACCGCATGGTGTAGTCAAATACCGCCAGCTCAGCTACCCAGCGATGCTCTGTGGCCCCCAATTCTGCAGTCCCTAAATGGCTGAGGGGGTTATTATCAGTCCAAACAACGCATTTATGACCCAGCAGGTACTCACAGAACTTTTGTGTCATGGCCCACTTCATGCCCAAAAACTCCAACTTCATAGCTATAGTTTTTCTCAGCTGGGTGTAGGCTGCGGCTGGCGTATGCAATGGGTTTGACCTTCCCTTCCTGCTCCTGGGATAAGACAAATCCCAATCCGTCATGGCTGGCATCCAGCTCTAAAATGAATGAAAGTTTAAAGTCAGCATAGGTGAGTACAGGTGAGGATACCAGCATTGCCTTGAGGTCCTTAAAGCCGTTTTCACACTTAGCTGTCCATGCATCACTCAGATCAACATCCCGACTGCAGGAATTCTTCTTCCTCTTCCCTTTCAGCTCCGCCACTAACTTTTGGAGAGGTGCAGCCAACTTGACAAACCCCTCAACAAAGCGCCTATAATAGCTGGCAAAACCGAGGAAAGACCTTAGCTGTGACACAGTACCTGGTTTGGGCCAGTCAGCCACAGCCGCAATTTTCTTTGGGTCGGTAAACACACCTGCTGCAGAAATAACATGTCCCAAGTACTGCACCTCTTGTTGGAAGAAATGGCATTTCTCCAGCTTTGCCTTCAACCCCTCTTGTTTGAAACGTCCCAGAACCAGTTCCAGTCGCTTGAGGTGCTCATCTACTGTGGAGGAAAACACAATGACATCGTCAAGGTAAAGAAGAAGAGAATGGCAGTGCTGGTCTCCAAACATCCTTTCCATCAGACGCTGGAATGTACTGGAAGCATTGCACAATCCAAATGGTATCCTTTCAAACTCAAAAAGGCCAAATGTGTGCAGAAAGACGTTTTTGGTTTTTCTTTCTCTGCAACAGGGACTTGATGGTAACCACTGGCCAAATCTAGTGTGGAAAACCACTTGGATCCGGACAGTGCGTCTAAAGACTCTTCAATCCTTGGGAGGGGAAATGCGTCTTTGCATGTTTTGTTATTCAACAGTCTGTAGTCCACACAAAGTCTCAGGCTGCCGTCTTTCTTTCTCACCAGGACAATGGGAGAGGCTTGGGGCTACAGCTTTCCTTTATAATCTGGCTGTCTAGCAACTGACGAATGTGAGCCCTAACTTCATCGTAGTCAGATGGGGGAATTCGCCTGTACCTCTGCCTAATTGGCACCTCATCAACTAGGGGGATGTCATGCGCTAAAAGATTGATGCAACCCAGGTCAGAGTCAGAAGCTGCAAACACGGACTCATACTGCCTCAACATAGACCTTACCTTTTCCTGATCTGACTGAGCGAGGCCAGATAAATCTGCAGTCTCTATATGCTGCCTTACTGGGTTCACCTGAGCTTCTTGGGAGGAAAGGGTAACTGTCACACCACCTGACTCATGTGCTACAGTAGAAACACCCTCTGGCAAACTTACAATTTGAGCCTGACTCAAAAGTCCTATAGGAAGGTGAGGATGGAGAACAACATCTGTCTCACCTACATTTACCAATGGAATGTACACAGTGCCATTGGTGACTGTGACCATTGCTGGGGAGAGCAACACACACTCAGGGAGAGAACGACCATCATCAAGGGGCTCAATCAATGCAGCACCTGTAGGTTCACTAAAGTGAGAGGAACATGTTGCAGTCACCCACTTTACTGTACCCCCTGGTATATGGGATGCTTACCTCTCACTCTTGCCAAACCTGTTTTAGGGGGGGTTGCACGTAGCTGAACATGTTGACAATGTTGTAGTGCCTTTTGCCACATTGGCGGAGCCTGCTGCACTGTAGGAAGAGCAAACAGATCAGCGCCATTCTCACTAAATAACTGGTGATAACATTCTCTTATCACATTCATGCCCAAGACACCAGGAACTTCTGAGGGAGATATTTGGCCAGGGGGTCTTTAACAACCAACACACCTCGCCGGGGTATAACCTTGCCCAAAACTTCCACATCCAGCTCCACATACCCTACATATGGAATTTCCAACCCGTTGGCAGCACGAAGCTGAAGCCAGCGGCAGTGTCGGCTGGTGGAAAATATCTTTGGTGGGACTATGGAAATGGTGACCAAACCATACTAGGGCGGTCATTTTCAATTCAAGACATTTTTGAGAAATGACCCCTTAAATTATGACTTCTGGTGATGTTAGAGGGGGGGGGCAGGACAAATTGAGGCTTAAAAATATGAGATAATCCATAATCTTCAGTGTAGTTAGTTCCAAAACTGTGCAACAATACAGTATGCCCACACAAACTGCAGAACACTGCTCCTTTGGGAACACTCAAATTATTTAATTCCCATTTAAAATCAGGAGACTAAATACGGACTGTGTGTGTGTGTGTGTGTGTGTGTGTGTCGATTTTCGCGGGAGACTCCCTGACAAAATCAGATTTACTCGCGACTGTATCCACCCGGACTTTAATACAGCTACACCATTGTTTGGTTTCCATGGTAGCGCGTCTCTTTAGTAGCGCGCGCAACTCGTCTGAGAGGGTGAGGAAGATGAAAACTGAACAAGAATCGACAACTCGACCCTCTGCTCACTCCTTTCCTGTAAAATACAGGTCCAGCCCACACATATGCTCCATGGTGCTACAGGCATTGCCCTTACAACTACAATAAGCAAGTAAATGTTAATCTACAGCTCCGGCGATCCACTAGCACTCAGGTGGGAAGGTATGCATGCAGACGCAGCCATCCTCGACAACTACTGTAGTGTCACCTTGGATACGAGTCTAAACAACTCACAGACACACAGGCCAGGGCGCTGATAGGGCGCCCTTTGAGCATCAGATCAGACGACGCTGATTGGCTGAAATTATGTTTCGGCGGCATAGTTTACAGATAGCAACAGTCAGCTTGTTGGCTGCTGCTGCTCTGGCTGAGGGCTCTTTCTTACCGCCCGGACGAGAGAGGGTAATGATACACGCTGCGGCCAGGCAGGAAACATGTGACTTATCAGTAACTTTAGAAATCGTAAAACAATTTTAAACAAGATTTTATTGTAGATTATACATTTTACTGATACCAACTATATAATATTTACATTGTTCATTAAAAAAATAAATATATATATATATATATTTTTTAAATATATTTTTTAATTTATTTTTAATTTCTAATGACAATCAAACATGTGGGAAGAGGGGGGGCAGCGCGCCTAGCGCCCCTATGCATCGGCCGCCACTGCCTAGGGGCATCCTTGTGCCAGGTGTCATACATAATAACCTAATAAAAGTAAATGTAACAACTACTACAGTGCAACAAAACAGGAAGATTAAATGTGGTCTCTTAAACATAAGATCTCTAGCATCTAAAGCAATATTGGTAAATGATTTAATATCAGATTATAATATTGATATATGCTGTCTCACTGAAACTTGGTTGAGACATGAAGAATATGTCAGCATAAATGAGGCCACTCCACCCAGCCATATCAATACTCATATTGCCCGAGGCACGGGCCGAGGAGGTGGAGTTGCAGCAATCTTTGACTCGAGTTTACTTATCAATACTAAACAAAAATGTAATTATACCTCCTTTGAAAGCCTCGTTTTTAGTCTTACGCATCCGACCTGGAAAACTTTGCAGCCAATCTTATTTGTTACAGTGCACCTTGCACCAGGTCCTTATTCAGAATTCTTATCAGAATTCTCCGAGTTTTTATCAGCTTTGGTACTTAAAACAGATAAAGTAATTATCGTAGGTGACTTTAATATTCATGTTGACGATGATAAAAATAGCCTTACTGTTGCAGAAACCCGAAAATAAAGCAAAAGTCTGTCAGAGTGTAAATAAACCAACCCACTAAACTTGAAGAATCTCGTTTAATTTGGCATATTACTCTCAATGAATATAAGAAAGCACTGCGTAAAGCGAGAGCAGCCTACTACTCTTCATTAATAGATGAGAATAAGAATAATGCAAGATTTCTTTTCAGCACTGTAGCCAGGCTGACAGAGAGCCACAGCTCGATTGAGCCTTCTATTCCCATAGCACTCAGTAGCAATGATTTTATGTGCTTTTTTGCGATAAATTGTTACTCTTAGAAAAAAATTATAGACCTCTTGCCTTTGACCATTATAGTATT
>NW_011359588.1:8205-26715 GCF_000735185.1 Notothenia coriiceps
TATATAAGTAGGCTATATGTAAAACATGGAAAAGTAAATAAAATAAGTAGGGCTGTCAAACGATTAAAATGTTTAATCAGATTAATCACAGTTTAAAAATTAATTAATCAGATTAACCACCATTCGAACTATGTCCAAAATATGCCATTTCTTTATGTATATTGTTGTGGGAACGGAAAGATAAATGAAAGAAGGCGGATATATCCATTTAACATACAGTATGTTTATTATCCCATTGTTTTGTGTGTCAAAATGAAAGACAGCCCACACACCTATCAATCATCAAACCGTGGGGTCTTATTTCATTACGTGTTGATTTCAATCAACACCTAATGTTGTATCGATGTATATAGAGATGTACTACAGCAAAAGTATTCTCCGTCGGGATTTCCTGCAACAACACCACGCCGTTATCTTGATTCTGATTTGCCAGAAGACATTATCAAAGATGTTCTATTGAGAAGACGATCACTACGTGACAAAAGTTTTCAAAACCGTTTCTAGTCTTCGGTATTTCCAGACAAGTGGCTACTGAAATCAATCTAACTAACTGCTGTCTGTGCAATTTACTCTGCGCGAGTTGGCGGACTTTATTTTGCTTACTTTAACAATATTTTTCATGGTGGGGCTAAGCCATTTCTTGGTATGGCTGTAGCCTACCCCAGCCATACCCTGGCGCCGCCACTGGCTGTAAGCCCAATATGATAAAGTGTCAGACAGTAACAGAATTGTGATGACTTTTCCAGAGATAAATACTATAACGCTCCAATAATTACATTACATTTTGGAATGTCAGCTTTTCTACGTTTTGGCGGAAAGCTCCAGAATTGACTTACTTTCTATGTTTTTGTGGTGTCTTACTTGGCATGCTAACGATAGCAACTGTAGCTAACTTACTAACATTTAGGAATCGCATGTTTCTACACTTTACAAATGTGTTGATGTGACTTAAAGTTTTTAAAAATGTGTTTACCTTTAGTGATGTGATTTAGTTACGAATAATGTAACCGATTACTTTTGCTGTTTAGTAACAAGTAAAGCAATGTAGCCTACATGTTCATGTAATAGGATGATTACATTGATTACGTTGATTTACATTGCTGTCTATTGAGATATGCAGACATAAGACTTGTGTCTTCATCCTCCTGCTTCAGGGAAGCTGTTTGAACTTTATCACGTTTGCTCTCAGGTTCGGTCCCCAGTTTAATGTAACCCTTGGAAGAGGGTGGCACTTCTTAGCCTCTACTGTTTTAGTGCTATTACACAAGGTAGTCCATCTTATCAGCTAATGCATTTTCCGGCAGCTACTGTACCACTGACCCACTGGTGGCCCTGTCACCAGCTTTACGGCTTTACAGGATTTAGACTGGTAATGTTTCTGGCTGCTTGCTCAGCCATAGCCAACATTAGGATAGGATATCAGAGATTCATTACATCGGCAAGAAGTAATTCAAAATGCCTGGATTGTATCAAAATACAATATATAGAATAGTTGGCAAATACCCCCTCTGAGTCACTGCAGCAGAGAAACTAATTCGGTCTTGAATCATCCTTTGTAACGACATACAAAACTACTTAAAGTAAACAGCTAGTTTGCCTCTGCTGGAGGGCGTCCAAACCCTTCCTGGAGATCGGGTAAGTGCTTATTCATGATTATAACATGTATCTAGTAGCCATGAGCACACAGAGAGGCAGTTCCTGTGTCAGACATTTCCATCGCACTAGCTTGAGCCAAGCCTTGAATATAATCCAAGGCCATCTGTTGGGTAGATCCTTCGATATGCTAATTAGGTTGTGCCAATCTTTTCTATTTACAATTGAGGCCTGACGGTGTCACAGATGAATTTGAATAAAAAAACTTGCTAGGGTATACCCCTTTCAGTGAGGAAGTGTTACAGATGTGTGTGAGTAATTATAAGATTTTTCTATTGCAAGAAGTTTACCTATAGTTAAGGGGACTTCGATCAAATGTTTCATTATTGCTGATGGATATGTATTGTTTCAGTACAAAAAAACCATTATAAAAACATCCTTTAAGCTGAAAACTGTCAATAAAGTTGCTGACTGAATCAGAACATGTATGGCATTAAAATATGGCTCATATCCAGGGGTATTTCATTATTAGGGGGAGAACAACCTACAACATTCAGTGTAGTTCTTAACTTCTGGGTACTTGTTTTGTATGTTCATTGTAATAGGTTAAATTATTGGCATTTCTGATCAATACAACATGAAGTTTATGGTTGTATGCAGTTATGATTAATGTAGTCCTTTATAAATCTGCTGATTAATCTTCAGGCACTTTCCCATCAGACCCAGCATGTTTCGATATTTGTTTTTCTCAATACAACATTTTTGGTAGTTCATGCTTTACTCTTTTTTTTTAGCTGCTTGCGTCTGCTGTAAACAATGCTCATGAGGGAGGTGATATTGGACCAAAACAGTGAAGACACTAAATTGAAAGAGAAGCTCAGCTACCCAAAAAATGTATCTAAGCTGATAAAACAAGGACACTCTTAAATCTGTTGCAAAATGTGTATTACTTCGAATAAAGGAGCAAACCGTATCTAGCAGTTTTACCAAGTGTGCTACAACTCATCAGTCGAAACTTTGTGTGTTGATTGTGTCATGCATTATGCCTTGTGGATTTAGCTGCAAACAGTAGGGGTTGTATCATACATTGCTATCCAGAGCATGTCAGTCATATACAATGAAACAACCTTGTAATGTGCCAGCATCAATTACTCACGTCCAGCTCTTTCTGATCTTGCAATACATTAAAGCAACGATGTAAACAAATCAACATTTTACCACACAACTTTATATAAATAAAACGGTGGATGCTGATTCTGTTTAAATCCATGTTTTTTTCTCAGTTCTACCACTCTGCTCATTCAAATCTCCAGCAAGAGCTTTAGTCAGTTTCTAAAATAAGGACTGACTTGACGTAATGGGAACATTGTCAAAAAAACCTCAATCTTTTACTCTTCTCTTAAAGGCCCAATCTGTGTTTATTTTGACTATATATGTAAAGGGATTCCTCTTTCATTATTAAAGGTGTGGTAGGTAATTTTGGAGAAAGCTGCTCGAGTGCGCTAGAATTTGAAAATACACAGCCGGAAACAATCTGCCACTTCCTTACAGAGCCCCTCCTCCAACACACACGAACGCGCACATGACCAATGAGGGCACGAGATAAGTTTGTGCACAGATGGAAGGCTGACAGGCAGGTAGGCCATCCAGTTATTTTAGCCGGGCCGGCTAAAATGATTGGTCGTGCTTTTTACAGTACTACGGCTTCCACAGATTACATTTTTTATGGATTTTTTTGTCAAAGCACTTAAGATATTCATTGCTATCGGGATGTTAAGAGCATTCCATGGAATATAACAAAAAGTGTATCTCGAGCCGGTTTCTCAAACTTACCTTAAGTGTTTTAGTCACAGATGTGTGTTTGCTTTTGATTGGGATTCAAAATATGGGCTTTATCAACACAAATGTACTAAGCATTTATATTATGATCAAATCTTTTATAGAGTTTGAAGACGTAACATTTTATTTAGCTTTGTGTAAGAGTGTATATATCTAAACCTTGTATACAAACATTTGACTAAAATGTATTTACCCTTGGGAAAACTCGAGAGAAAAACTGTCCTTTGACATGTTTTCCAAATATCTCTATATTAAATTATTCATCTTCATATGCACAGCTGCATGTGTGTCCATTCAGACCGTCTAGCACATGCATGGATTGTATTAAAAGTCCACACATCCTTATACAAAATCTCTGACGCACAGCTTTCCTCCCTTCCTTGTCATTCTCACACATAACATTACATTACATGTCACTTGTTAGACGCTTTTATCCAAAGCGACTTACATTCTCAATACTGTGGGCAATCCCCACAGGAGCAATTTGGGGTGAAGTGTCTTGCCCAGGGACACAACGACATGCTGACTGCAGTGGGGTTTAAACCTGTGACCCCCTGATCCGAACACAAACGCTCAACCCACTGCACCACACGCCTCCATAACATAACATTACATAACTTAAAAAAGAAATGTAAGCCTTGAAATCCTCGTCTTACAGCCGGGGCTTTGGAATACAATTCATTGCAGTTCATGATGAGGAGGCAACTGCTGTAAAATCCAATTGGAGGTTTATGGAGATGAATAGCTCTCTTCGTCATTCCTCTCACTTTCTCCCTGCCAAACAAATGCACACATATGGACTCATACACTCACACATGGACAGTCACATCAAATCCACCCACAATTATATACAGAGTCCCGCTCACAACTGCAAGGGAATATTTCAGCAGGTTTGGTCTCAGCGGGCATCGCTTCACTGCTGAGTGTGCAACCTCTCTCCGTTGTGGGGGGAGGCCTCCTCTGTCGAGGTATTATCCGCTCCCATCTAATATTCATCAGCTACTGGGAGACTCGTGACGACATGTCAATTAGACCGAGGTGGTCGTTTTTGATGTGCAGGTATTTGAGTCTACATTTAAAAAGCATACAAAGTACACACATGACCATGAACTACTCTGAGAATACATATAGACAGGGGTTGGTTATTATAAGTTAAATCATTTATAAAATATATGTATACAAAACTTGTTTAAATGATTTGTACTAAGATTCTAATGAATACTAGAAATAAGTGAACATGTATGCATTTAGCCCACAATTATTACTTTTAATTTTAATCATTTTATAACAAATTAGTTTTACTGTGCAATTTAAATGCAAATGCAGCAAACTACTTTATAATTCATTTTACGTGTAAAAAAAAAGAAAATGTTTTCCAATAATTTACCACTATTTCAATATAAATCATGTCTTTGTGTGAATGCGAGAGTGTGAGACATGTGATGATGGGTCATGTAACAGCACATGTGTGCACTATGGCCAAGCGTTCTCAAATATGGTAAACAGTTGTTCACACTCAGGACGTCACCACTTGACTATTTCTAAATGGCATCAAAACATTTGTCAAGTCTGTAGTATGCTTTTGTGTGGATGTATATGTGCATAAGTGTCATAAACAGAAACGGCTGCATTACATTCAACAGCACAGTTTCCTCCTGATTCCCACAGTTCACTCTCTCACACACACACACACACACACACACACACACACACACACACACACACACACACACACACACACACACACACACACACACACACACACACACACACACACACACACACACACACACACACACACACACACACACACACACACACACACACACACACACTGTGGCAATGGACTGCGAAATACATTTCTATCACTATACATTACAGGTTAAGAAAGGGAGCTGGGAATGTGTTGTATATGCCGGGTTAGATTTTTATGTAGCGTCTACGGCTCGTCCATCATTGCTCTGCCAGGCACCGTTGTGCACCGGGCCCCTGACAAGATGTTGTCTTGGCACTGCTATCAATCACCCTACGCTTGCCCGAGCCCCGTGGCAGATGTGCAGGAGGGGGCATGTGTTGTGGTTGCGGGACTCCCTCCCTCCCACTCCCTCCCACTCTCCGGTACCTCCGTGCCGGTGACGCCAACACTTACAGTCATCCGTCATTTGAATGGTGCATGTTATAGCATGTATTTTTGTATTTGGGGTCTTCGCCTGCTGCGTAATCTCTGGCAGTCTTCCCTTCCATCTCAACCCTATGGATCCTAGGCTTTTAATGACAGGAGAGGGTTGGGTAATGTGCGGGCCGGAGGGGAAACGTGGTTGGTTCAGACCCACCTGGCGCCACTCACCCGTGCAATGATACTTGGGTCAGAGCCATTAAAATAACATGAGGTCATGCCTTCGTGAGAAATACATCTAAACCCCGGCTGTATAGCCAACAAGGGGAGCATCGTAAACCAACAGCAGGCTGCTTCATGGTATGTAAGGGCGTTGGATGAAGTGCATGGCTTTGATTTGTGGCTTTATTGCCTGATATAATTTCGGTCCATAAACATCATGAAGGAATAAGCCTCCACCACGCTGATGCCTTAATATGTCTATTTGTGTCGTTATATATGACATTATGGGTTAAACAGACTCATGATGCTGAAACTGCTCACGCTACTGCCGGACTAATCCTTTTTCTCCCAAAGTCAGCCGGATTACGATTTGAGGAGTACTCCTTTTGCCCTTCACACTCCGGTGAAAGTCACCGACCTATCAAAAGAGCACAGAGGGGGTGGGCTCGTGGGAGGGGAAGGTGGAGGAGGAGGGAGATGGGGAGAGGGCTTAATTAGGCCAGATCACCGCCACTCTCCACCACCAGCGTCCCCAGTCCCCACACTATTCCCTGAGATCCCATCCACTTAATGTTCTGTGAAATCATATTCCACTCCCCAGAGAAGAGAGAGAAATCAGAACAATAAAATGACACATTTTAAAGAGAGGCAGCACCACAGGGAAATAGACGATTAGCGGCACATGGAGGATGTTGTGGGCTGATGGATGGCGAGCACATCTGTCTGGCCAACAAACAGCATCCAGCTCAAAACACAGCCCCTTAAATTAAGGGAGATACTGATTTACAAAATAAATGTACATGAACTGAGCTATGATGAAAAAACGTAGTGTTTTAGATCAATATTCTGCATATTCTAACCTACTGAAGAAATTTACTTGACAAAAAAAATTAAGTTTTCCGTCTGGCATTACGAAAGTGATTTCATTTTATACAGATTATTCTACCCCTAGTCATTATTTTCACATAAAACCCTAAAATGCAGGCTTCCCAGCTATTAAAATAAGTTAACAATTGATACACTTTTGAAAGTCAGATTCAGGTTGGAATTCAACTTTGACCAAATATATCTTTCCTGTATGCAGGCATTAACATTAAGAGACAAAATCCTAGTGGTGACAGTGAATCTCCAGGGTGGTTGTCTGCTAAAAATAATTCATAGCTTTAAGGACTTGGTGAAAAAATACAATGGAGCGAGATTGGAAATGCCACTGTGTCCCTTGAAGGTTAAAACAATGCTGCTTAATGGCTGATAGCGGTTGAACCATACTTAAAGATTATGAAGATGACGTCAGCTGTGAATTAGAGCTGCATCCTGAAACAGCCCATTCTAGGTAAGGCATTAAATTCTCTGATGCACGGACCTTGTTACAAATTAAACCTAAGCCGCTTTAATTCCTTAATTAGAACTGTGTCATTGTTCCGTGTTTCCCTTGGCTCCGTTTTAAGTTAGCCACCAAATGTACACATGCAGAACAGTAAGACTCATAGCAGAAAGGTCGTATGGAGAATAACAAAGTAACGTTTATTTTGGGCGGGGCTGAGACTTCAATTTTTATATTTTATTTTCGAGGCAGTGCAGCAGATGGGCGAATCAGCACGCAGCGAGCAGAGACGTCCTGCAAAATGGAGGAAGTTAAACACGGAGCGTCAATACCGTCAATACACAGGACGACATGACAGGGAGGCTGTGAGGGAAGATACACAAATATAAACATGGAATATAAGTAATACACAGACTGGACAAACAGCTGGCCAGAAAAAGACTGACAGGCGAGTGGACACACACACACACACACACACACACACACACACACACACACACACACACACACACACACACACACACACACACACACCTAGGCTGATGGATATGAGCAGGCAGAGTAGATGGAGAACAGGCTGCAGGGACCGGCCTCTCCACCACTGGAGGACACTTTGGCTGTAAGGAGAAGCTAAAGCTAATCCCCGGCTTTATTTAGCCAGTTAGGGCCCTCCATAAAGAGACAAAGTGGCTTCACACCCTGTACAGAAAGAGAAGGAGGGAAGAGGGCTAGCATTTTCCAGCAGCGAGATAGCATCTGTTTTTTTTTCATTAGGACACAAGGCAGCATTATCATCCAGAACATCTGAGTTTACCCCCATCCACTACGCTCTTTCTATCGCTCCCCTCCAATCATTTCTAAAGCACTCTGTCTCCTCCCCTCCCTCCTCAGCTCCCACTCGATCAGACAACCCTATTTTTTTATAACTCACTACCTCAGAGTCCTCTATTGTTCTCAATTTTAGTCTTTTCACTTCATGTCTTTTGTTTTATTGTTCTTTTGCTTTTAGTTCTTCTCTCTATTCTTTATTTAAGAGCAGATAAAGCACCATTAAGTGTACTTCTCAATATCCTCTAAGCCAGTGGTCACCAACGTTTTTAAGCCCAAGATCCCCAACCTCGGCCTTGGTGAAAGGCGTGATCTACCTATTGCAGAATTGAGTGAAAAATACATCCCAGACAGTACTTCCAAGTTGAGGCCTTTTATGTAGGCTAATTGCATCTGAATTACATCAAATCATTTGGTGCAACTTCCAATTTGATTAAACCAAGAACACAACATAACTAACATGTCAAAAAGGATAAATATATATATTTACATAATACCTATCATTTTAAGTTTCATTCATTCCTTCATTACAATCCTAAATATAAATGTATGTAGCTTATTTTCCATTTGTTTGAGTGAATGAGTACATTATTGTGTTGACAGCAACAACAAAGACAAAAACAACATCTTGCAGTGAGCAGATAACATAAAGTGCCATTTTAACTTTGAGGCTTATCCACTGAAGCTTCATGCAAGTGCAACATTTAAGATTTAAGAAAATTACAACTAGGTATTTTAACACAATTCTTACAAATAAAAAATTCTAACAACATTCTTTATCCGTGCATAGCATGGATGTATAATAAGAACATAGACCATTGGTGCGTTCACACCGGACGCGATGCAAATGATGCGTTCGCGCGGTAGCTAATCAGCTGTGAGGTTCTCAGCCTGCCGTCACTGACGTTGAATCAGAAAACCAAAACAGCAGCCGTTAGCTGTTAGCACTCAGAGCTCACAGCTCCTCATATCTGGTCAGAAACTGGACAAAAGTTAAACATGAACAAAACACAGACTGTCTGTGTCATGGCGAATACAGTCGCGGTTGTATTTGTGTCTGTATCATGTTGTTGTGAGTCCGGGCCGAGCAGCTACAACGTTAGCTTAGCCTGATCGATCCAATCTCCATTCAGAAAACACGCATTTTAAAAGGTTTTTCGCCTGCCTTCTTGTCTGCACACTTGTCAAAGCATTAATTCATGTTTTTTACTTACCGGTATCAGTAGTTACTTTAGCATCATTTTGAAACGTGTATCACAATTAAATCATGGTAAAATATGTTCATTTTGTTGTAGTATCTACCATAAGTGCAGTGAGTTCAAAAACAGCATCACTTGAAGCCAGTCTATTATTTTCGGGAGCGGCAGGGAATGTCTCAAAGATACGTCAATCAAGTGGCACCCGCTAACAGGGTGGTGGATGATAGGCTTACATCTAAAAACTTTATTTTTTTACTTTTCTTTCTTTTGTTACTTTATTTTTTTTTTTTTTTAACGCTGCACGATCTACCAGCAACACACATCGACTGGTTGGTGACCACTAGGGATGCATACCTGTATCCGGTATTACCGAAACACCGGTTACTGGTGGCTACCATACCGAAATCAGATCCGGTTTTGATACTTTTTTTTTTTTTTAAAGTTAGTCCGTGGCCCGTGATGGCGGGTGTTATAAATTAGATTGCATTATCGTTTTTTCTTCCTATTTAATGTATTTTTCATTGTTTGTTCAATACTAGAAAGGTAAAAGTCCCACAAATGAACTGTGATGGGATTTGTTTTCTCTCACCAGTGAAGGCAAATGTTGATTTTAAAGACGAGATTTGTTTGTTTGTGCAATGCCGAGATCTCATGACTTTTATTCTATTATTTATTTGTTCTCTAGTCGAATCTCAGGTTTAACATTAATTATAACGGTGCTATAACGGTCTGTTTGCATTGACAAGATGTGCTATTCACGCGGCACACCTGATGGCGGGTGTTATAAAAGATATTCCATAATCGGTTTTCTTCATATTTTTAATGTATTTTTCCTTGTTTGTTCACTGCTAAAAGGTCCAAGAAGTCCCACAATTGAATTTAATATTTATTTGACATGTTAACTATATCGTAAAGCGCTTCATGGGAGTAATTGTGGGATGATACATTTTCAAAGTATCACGATATGTATCGGTATCGTTCAGTGGTATCGGTATCGTAAAAAAGTCAACGATATGCATCCCTAGTGACCACTGCTCTAAGCTATGTTCTTCACACCAATGTTGGGCCTATATTTTCTGTGGGGAGAATCTGATAACTCCTTGTTCCTGGATGTTGTTCATCTTTAGAAGTTGGGGCTAATTATTTTTGTAGAAAAGCAGCAACATATCTGTTTATATCCAGGGAAGGTTGCTACGTCACAGTTTGCTTTCAAAGCATTTAAGATTCAAAGCAGCCCAAGCAATTGTGTAAATAATAATGAAACAGATAGTGTATGACGTGTTCCTAATTGAGGTGTGCCTTCCTATGATATCCACACAAAACAATAAAGCCATTGTATTAATTCACATTTTGAACGTCTACTTAAAATTCCAGGCAACAAGCAATAAAAGGAAAACCTGCCTGCAGATGTTCTGAAGTTTTTAAATAACTAATTAAACAAAATCTGAAAACATTAGATTGTGGTAAACGACATTTAAATAGCATATCGCATGAGTGGCTATATTTTGTCCTGTATTGTTTTGGGGTATCAAGTGTGCTTGTTGTCGGCCGGCCGGCAGCTTCAAACACGATTTAGCTTCAAGGTTTTGGAGAAATTTGCTTTATCATTTGAGTTGTCTTCATCACACGGACCACTATACAGTGTACGCCCCCTCTGCGGCAGTTTAGCTGCTCGTGTTTCTCCCAGTAATTATACTCCTCTGATTAAGTGCGTGAGTGAATAATGCAACCAGCTGGAGGAGACCTCTCTGATGCCTGCGTTTTTTCTTTCTTTCCGCGGTGCGCCTGGGTCTCTCCCCGCTGTGTGACCTGCAGGTGACGGGGAAACCTGCCATCAATGTGCCCGGAAACCTTCGTCGCCAACACGGCAGCACGGGCTAAAAATAGTCTGCTGGTGATAAATAATAAAACCTCTCCCCATATGCCAAGCGTCCCTCTACTTTCCTCCAGATTTTTGGCTGTGTGGCTTATTGTACGACTTAATTTGAATTGGGTGTAGAGAGATATATGTGTTTAGATGTTTAACGGTTGAGAATATTAGCCATAAAAGCTTAAATAAATCAGGAATAATCTTTTACAATGTCAATTAATTGAGCATTCTTATAGACAGATGTTCAAACCACCATCAGGAGTGTGTAACGCCAAGACCTATAACACATAATTTAGCTTAAAGGCTCTCAACAAATGGTTGTGTAGTTGCATTAGTAATAATAGCTGAGAAAATGCGGTTTTATATCAATCTAAATGCCACTACAGGTGTCTTACTGTAGGTTTATTACTGAACACTGATCAGCTGCCTCACCCCTTTCATTTTCCATTATACAATTATCCTCCATGATTCTGCATGATTCCTCTCCACCGTTTTCAAAGAGCTGTGCAATTTAAGACTGGTGTAAAGAGAAATGACGGTAAATCAAAGAAAGCAATACCGTCCTGTGTGGAGAAAAGGACACGGCGCTCCCTTTTCTGTTTTTCCTGGCTGCCTGGTCACGATTCAAAGCCCTCAGAGCGGGATCTTTGTGTTGATACTGCTGCCGTCCGCATGGGAACCCCCCCATAAAACCACCCCTCAAAACCCCCCCTCCTCCTCTTCTATTTCTCCCTCCTCTTCAGCCCCCCGTTGCTCCTCTTCCTCCTGCTCCTCTTCTATTTCTCTCCTCCACCCACGCTCCGCGCTCTCCACGACCAAGAGGCTAAAAATAGCATCAGGAATCCCCGCATCAATTCAGAGGGAGGACGAGGAGTGGTTGTTTGGGATGGGGGGCTGGGGGGGACGTCAGCACACACACAAGGTCATAAAACCCCCTCCAGTGCTTCTGTTGAATTATTATTTTTTTATCCGGGAGACCCACACCGTGTCAGATGTTATTTTAAAAAAATGCTATCGATCACTTGTAAATCATATTAAACGCCCCTCTTATATTTAATTTCATGACACAGAGGTGGGAATGAGTTTTTTTTTTATGGGGGACTAAAACAAATATAAAATAAAGAGGACTCACGGTTTTAATCACAAACCGGTGCCGGAGATGTGGAGAAAATACCCGATGAAAGCAGAGGCAGCAGCCAATAGATGTGACAATAAGCAGAGCATGTGCTTGTAAGAATAAGATCGTGTATTCCCCGTTATTCCATGCTACAAGCGACAGGGGACTGCAATGACTGGGAGAGCCCCTATTCTTAGCAGGGGACTATTGATTTACTTGCTGTCATTTGTAATCAACGTTGATGTGTCTTCTGCAAGGAGAGAGCCCTGCACGTGACACCTCCATCAGATAAAAGGTATGTCCTTCCCTTTCACTTAATTTTCTTCAGTATTAGTTAAAAAAGAGGGGTGTGGAGAGATTGCATGAGGAAATTGCAATTGCAGGCTCTAATATCTGTAGCTAATAATCTTTTTATAGCCCACCTCATTTACATTTTCACACCCAACAGCACTAGTGCATGAATTTTTTCGATCTGTTTTTTTGCAGGGGTGAATTTTCTTATCTGACACAGCTACACCTTAAGAAATCAGACATTTCTGAGTTACTGGAGTGCAGTGTGGAATATATAAGGGATTTCCCCTGCATTAGATTAGTCTGATGAAGGGTTTCCTGTGTGTGCAGTATTTTAACTTATGTTTTTGTGATCACGTTGAAGTGTGTAGTATTCTGGAAACTGTTTTGATGTTTCTCAAGGCTGTTCATAGAAGAGTGTACAGTCCTCTTCTGCCTGCTGGTGGGGAATATGGGGGGGTCAGTTGGTCACCTCCTTTGTGTTTGATGCGGCTCTGATGATCAGAGGGGGCCCGAGTCTTTGAACTTTTGCATTAGTGATGAGCTTTCTCCTCTCTTTATCTCTCATCACCGTATTTTATAACTGGGCAAACTGAGTCTCTCTTGTCAAACGCAGGTCCCATCCGCCCACACAGGTATGCACTTGTGTTCACATGTGATGCACACACACACACACACGCACACGCACACGCACACACACACACACACACACACACACACACACACACACACACACACACACACACACACACACACCACCCCAAGGCACATGTTTTGAACACACACGTTTGCATGATTATACCAAAACCAGCATTTACCTCACACACCCCAGGCTTCATAACCTTGCCGTTTCTTTTTACTATTTCTCTTTGTCCTCGCCGCTTCCCCTTGTCATCATCTGCTCCATTTAATGCAGTGACATCATTGTGCTTTGGGATCACGGGTTATGGGTCCAATGCTTCTGCAAAGGCCACGATGGAGAAAACAAGCCAGGTGTGCATTGCTGTGTAAGCCAAAAACAACGCTTTTTTACGAGTAGAAGACAGAACCCAGATACAGCTCTGTCACTGCTGCATCTAACACTGCCAGACCTTGATTAGAGGTAGGAAAGAATATGACGTATTATGTTTAAAAGCTAGTGAGATAACGTCTCGCATAGAGACAAATGAGAGGTAAATGAAAGTGGTAGCTATCAGATGAAAAACTAATCTTTGAAGAAGCTTTAAATCTTGTTGTATTTGTCTATATGAAGGATTCAGTTTGAGCTACAGCTGTGTTCTGGCAAAAATATTTATGGAAATAACTGCCACTGACAAACGATGTAAGTAAGCAATTGAATTATTATTATTATTATTATTATTATTATTATTATTATTAATTAATAGAACTGAACCCGAATGGCTTTTTCTTAAGCATGGCAAAGGAAAGGACAATAACAAGGTGTGTTTGGTGCAGGTTTTTTTGTGTGGCTAATTGCCCTCTTGTTCCTCCTCTGAGATGGATGAGAACACTCACCCCTCTGCTCCTCTAAGCTTATGGCTGTATGTCAGGATTACCCAGGATGCTTCTTGAGTAGCCTTATTTCCTCAATGGGATCTCATCTCATCTCTGGAGTCACCTGGCATGCTCGTACATTACAGCTGCCGCCTGCACAGGACACTTTATCACTCCCTGTACCTCGTATATGCGTGTGGTGTTAATAGAAAACACTTCATCACAGTTCTCCGCCCTGTTTAGGTCCTTTCCGCTTACGGGACTTTGGAATGCAAACATGTCGGCTGATATTTAACAATGGCTTTCACGGCACCATCCTCTTACCGAATTACGGAAAAGCTGCTTAGTCATCCAGGTAGCCGGATCAAATCTTCCTAATGATCTTAGCTGTCAGACATAAATTCCCGTGATGGGCGCAGGGTCCTTTTTGCTCTGGTTTGTCCCAGACGCTCCGTCTCAGGCCCTCAGTATCCTCTCACTCTGGCTGCAGCGAGTGTTCGATGACGCCGCGGCCGTTGAGTCACGACTCGTCTCTTGTCTCCAGGATCACCCGTTGTTTATCATGCGTGGAGCATATCAGTGTTTACGCAGGCCAGCCGCATCTGTCCAGGCGAATATGTGTCACATTATTCACCGGTCATGACACTGTATCAAGGCTCGCTGTCGCCCCAGCAGCACCAAACTCTCCATCCTAGCGGCATCACTCCAGTTAGTCATAGTTGAGTGAGATGACAGCTATAGCCATGACATTCAGAGAATTGACAGACTAATTCAAGATGGCTGCCTTACACTCAGCTATTATACAGTATGTGACATACTTTGGCCCAGAAGGGAAGTGTTTAAGCTGTGACTTTTTTTGAAAAACTCCTCTCCACATTTTCTTCTTCTTCTTTGTCTCACTTTATACCATGTCTCTCTCTTCAGGACAGGTGTTGGTTGCACTGCTGCAATAATTAATCTGTAAATGCGTGGGTAATCTAATGGCAGATCAAAAGTACAGTATTATTAGTTTTTCTTTCTCAATAGTTGATGTTTTTCACAACTCATTTTTGTCTATAGAGCCAAAGATTTCAGAGGGCTTTACAACATATCTCCCCGTCTATCCTTAGATCCTCCATTTGGAAACCCTAGAAGACTTTGTTAATTAAAAATAACAACATCACAGCGGTTCTCTAAAGTAAATTATTAAGAGAAATTTCTTTCTAAAAAGATTCCCTGTGGAGGCAGTAACTGTCACCTGGGTTATTTCAAAAGGACATGGGCAAATTCACACAACTCTGATCACTATAATCTAATACGAGCAAACAAACATGGATTCAAGTGAATAACTATAGGAGCATAAACGTATGTCCTAAATTCTACATGCCATTCTGCTCTGGAAGTCTTATTAGCGGATGGACTCCAGTTTGAAACCAAAGCAGCCATGTTTTCTGTCAAAGTAAAAGCACAACTGTTCAGATTAATATTCATTAAAGAAACCAAGGGGGCCCAAACTATTTTAGAACATTAAGAAAAAAATGTTTAAGTAACCTCTCATCATTCATCAATAATTAACATTAATATAACGTTGTATTGATAATGTACTCACTAAACTTACAAGTCATTTAACTTATTTTCTTCCAAAAGTTAATTATCCAAAGCCTCTGTACACCCCCCTCTATTTACATGTAATGGTTTGGTCCCGCCTCCGCCTCCAAACGGCACTTTCTAGCAGAGAGTGAGAGCATGTGAGCAGGGATGCTACTACTTACGTGTGTGCCATGTCTCAACGACTCACAAAGTCAGGCTTTCAAAAATAAAAGAAAGGAGAGAAAGAAAAGAGAGAGGGACTAAAGGGCGACAGTATGTCACCCAATATTTCAAGAGAAAATGTGAGTGTGGTCCATTAGTGGTTGAAATTAGTCTGTTAGTCCATTGTAAATAATAATTGTTATGTTGTTTTTTTTACTAAGCTGACATTAAGTACTTTTAATATCTATATAGAAAATGCAGAGGTTTTTAATTTCACTTTGAAGGAGGTGAGCAGCATTGTGTTGACTTACATGCCACTTAACATACGTATCTGAAGGGAGACTGGAATAAATATACTGTATAATCAAACAAAAGCTAACTATCTCATTTCATGTAATACATTTCAACACAGATTTCCCACATATTTAAGTTATATTAAGTAATAATTTTGGACGAATTGGCATCGTGTTGAGAATGTCCATCATAAAATGTTATTATTAAAAAGCATTTACACCCATGATGACATGAAATCTATTGTCAGGAAATGTTAGTCTTATATGTATGGCCAAGGCGCAGGACCATAACACACTTTACTACCCAATAGCATTGTGAGGCTGAACAAAAGACCTTTTGACTATGTAAATGTAGTCTTTAAAAAAACAAACATTACTCGACTTTTTTGGATAGCTTAAAGTATGTTGTAAAATTACAACCGGGCCTACGGTTAAGGGCTATTTACCTTGCTATTACTTTAAGATGTTTGATTCTTACAAATAATTGAATTAAAAACTCTATTCTACAATGATGTGTGGTGTCTCTGTATTCTGATATACCTATAGAATGAGCTCATATGCCTGCCCTGATCACATAAGCTAAACAGTCTGTAATTGCATACATTTGTGTAATGTAACGCTTCGTTGATCACTCTTGCCTGTGGGAACTTAACAGAAAAAATAGTTAGAATATACTGATACTCTAATTTGAGGGCTATCCCACTATTAGCTATTCCCAAGTAATGTAGAGTTGTGTTTAGGTGCCTTAAATACCCCCTTTTTTCTAGTGAGATGTATTTTCTATGTTGCATTATGGGTGATTTCAATGGCACCCCAAATGATCACTGGTTCCATCCTGGGACCACGTCCCACTGAATGTCCTGGCTCCGCCCTGTTACAGTGCATATATCCTTCACAGAACTAGTATGCTTTTAAAAAGTTTATGAAGATGATGGAATTAATCAAAGCGTGAATTGTAGTACATAAAAGCACACATGTGAAACCCAACCCAAGCAGGGGGTCTTCTGGGGGGGCTTCTCCCCAAGGAGTTTTTAGAAATACTAACATATAAACTACGCTTCTGTACTACACTCTGAGAAGAGAAGAAAATCATTAAATCTTCCTACCCAACTATATGAATATTGTGCGTTTTGTTTGTTTGCACTTTTGTTTCTGTATCGCTGTAACTTTTGCTGCTCCTCACAGGAGAGAAGAGCAACTTATAAATTGTGGGTAAGGGTAGATACAGTAGCTCCCATTGTCTTTTGACTGTCAATCATCAAACCGGCGGTTCATATTTCATTATGTGTTATTTATTTATCTGAAGTTTCCTCCAATGGATGTATAAAGGAATGTTCTCTGCAAAGTTATCTCCGTGGGACTCCTGTGGCAAATCTTGTTAATGATTGCAGAAGTACCTCGAAAAACTCTCAAGATGTGTTTTGAGAAGATGATCACTACGATGACAGAGTTTTCAACCGTTTATGGTCTCGGTACTTCCAGTCCAACGCCTACTGCATGGCACCGCGTTAGGAAAATCGGGCTTCAAAATAAAAGTTTGCACTTTTTCCCAAAAACGAAAAAACGGCAATTTCTTTTTTCATTTTTCTTTTCTATCACTCTACACATCTCGACCCACTCGAAACGGGTCCGCGGAACCCCCAGCTGAGAACCACTGGTCTAAATGCCTAATACAATGACATTTCACTGAGGCAAACCAATCTATCTGTACCTCTAACCCCACAGCCCTTCGGCGGGTCGAAACACATACATCTGCAAGCACAGTGTCTGAGGTAGGGATGGGGTATCGTACGGTTTTAACGGTACTACTACTTTATCGATACGCTTACCGGTCCGGTCTTTTAACGGTATCTTTATCGGTTCTCTTTTGGAAAGCAAAATAAGGTAAACATAACTAAACAATGTGAACAAACTAACATTCTTATTTATTTAATTAATATCTAATATTTCACATCAAAGGAACACACAATGTTTTACACACATATTAAATAATCTGATGACAGAATAGTTGAAACTTTAAACAAAATACCTCTCGTTTCCTCTATCATTCAACCCATGTTGTATAATTGAGTTACTTCTGTGTGTTGCTGGCTCATAATAACTCGACGTGGGAAAAGTTATCGTGGATGGGGCTACGAGCTACTAGGAAAGACAGTCGACCCGTGCATTTGTCCGTCTGAATGTGGTGCACTCTTGCTAAATGTCTTCGACAAATTGCTCGTGTTACGTCTTTACTTTATGCTTATCTTCTTTGTTCTTTTGGTTATCGAGCATTTGTTTCTCACATCGGACGCTGTAACATTACCACACCTCAGAGCGCGTTCTCTCCGCCATTCTCCTCTGTGTGTGTTGCTGCATGTCAGCAGCCTGCGTGTGCTGATAACTGCCCGCTCCCCCTCGCACACAGACGGGATTTTGAGAGATGTGATCTCTTGTCTGGGCATTGTGATATACGATCGAAATTTCTATTTAAAAATATAATCGCTATTTTCAGTCTTTTTGATATATTAGAAACGGGTGGTCGACACTACAAACTGCAATTAATGTTTGTGTAGCATAACTGACATTTTTTTACATGTCTCACTATACCGAG
>NW_011359588.1:26760-74402 GCF_000735185.1 Notothenia coriiceps
AACTCGCCCCACTCCAAAGGTTTTCTCTCCGTTGTCGTAGTTCCGGCTTCTATCGCCGGTCCATACAATTTATGTCCATTGGTTCCGACCGTTCATCGAGAAGAGCCGCAACGCATCATCCGTTTTGAGACGCGTTAGGCCACCTCCTACTCCTTAGCGTGTAGGACGGTGGGACCGCGATAAGTCCAAAGGGTGGACCGGCTCGTGGCACAAAGGAACAACTGGATCCGCTTCTTTTCGTTTTATTGGTTTTTTAATAAATCCTTCGAGCCCCCGGGGGAGGAAGCAGCTCGTTGCCAGCTTGCTAATAAACAGCGAAAACCAGTACTTTTATTCGCCAAACGATCAATCAACTTAATAAACACATGAACCGAAAAAGCGATTTGCTACCCGTAGATTCAATAAATGTTTCGTTTTGGAAGTTTATAATCAGTCTGAGCTTCACGACTTTCGACGAGTTTTTACAGAAACAACCGAACGTCGACTTCGAAATTTTTTAGTCTCGGAAGTCCAGAGTGCCAAGTCATTTTACCGGATCGTCCCTTTGTTCCCGGTTTCTCCGATGTGCATTTCAGCGCGCAGTCTCTGCAGGTTCAGGCCGGTTGAAGATGAGTTTCGTTAGTAGTTATTCGCTGCAGGCCGCGGTTGAGTTTTGGTCGAAAAGAAGTCTGCGTATTAGTCGAAGATTTTGGCTGCTTAGAAAGCTGAGGGTGAAGCTAGGTTTCTTTTTCAGAAACAAGTCCTGTTTCTCGCTTGAGGCCAGGAAAAGGCTATTCTCTGTGACCTTTTGACCTGTGCTGGACTATGGTGATTTGATGAATGAATGCACTTGCCCATTACCTGATCAATTTAGATGCCGCCTATCACAGCACGCTGAGATTTGTTACAAACTGTAAAGCACTTACTCATCACTGTACCCTGTATGCCAAGGCAGGTTCATATATAAAGTCATGCTGGGTAAACTACCACTTACATCTGCTCACTGATATCGACAGAGAGTCATAAGCTATTGCCTAAGATCCCAGGATGTTTTTTATACATGTACCAAGTACGACTGTTTTAGGCACTAAAGCTTTTATGTGCACAGCACCTCTAGCTTGGAATACTCTGCAAAACATTTAGAAAATGAGCATTTTGATTCCCCTGCATCATTTTAAAGCACAGCTGGATGAAATGATATTTGATACTCCTACCTGTCATTGTGAATACGTTTGTAAATTGTACCCCTCTCATTATGTTGTCTGTGTCCTTTTTGTTTTCTGTTGTATTTCTATTACATGTGTAACCAATGTGCGGCATATCTCCCTTGTAAAAGAGATTCTTGATCTCAATGGGATTTTTACCTGGATAAATGAAGGCTACAAACAAGTATCGACAGAAGGAATATAGCCACCGATTACTTGTTCAATTATGGGCATTTTTGTATTGTTTTTTTAATAAAAATAGACTTGAAAAAAACACTAGATGTATCCTTTAATCCAAGTTCTATGTTATAACATTTCTAATTTCAGCTGAGATGAATTCTTGGCCGATGTGTGCTGGACATCTGTCCATCCTCTGGCTACTTGACTCAACGACAGAAGCTATTTTAGTGATGCTCGTCCTAAATCCTTCAGCACCACGGACAGCAGCGTCTGCGCCTCTCTCTCCCTCTCTCTCTCTCTCTCTCTCTCTCTCTCTCTCTCTCTCTCTCTCTCTCTCTCTCTCTCTCCCTGTCTCTCTCTCTCTCTCTGTCTCCATCTAGCCGGCTTCCTCTCCGCTGTGACAGTGAAGCCCTCACCATGTTATTCTGAGAGCATGCAACAGCAGCGGCTCGCACACAGCATGCTGCAGGCTCTGAATGCAGAATATATCTTCATATTTCTGCCTGGTATTCAAAAAACAGTTATATTTCGCTGAATTATAAAAAAGAAAACATACACACTGCAGTGCTCAGGCTGTAAGACATGAGGTAATCATAACAGTTTGATGCGTGTCTGTGGGCCAACAAGTGGAAATGAGTTTCAGTTGGAGACACCAAGAGTGGGTTTATTGTCTCGCATGATTTTTGCAAAACACTTAATGCACATTACACTATAGGGAATCACTTGTGGAGCTAATCATAAAGCAAAGTGTTCAGGGTTTATCTAAGATGAGAAAAATGTTCTAAAGGCCTGTGGATCTGCTTGGGTGACGTAGCAGCAAAAGTAATTTCTTATAATGCAGGGTGGTTATGGCAACATTGACAAAGTCGATCTATTGGTTCCTCAGGATTACAATGATCGACCATGTGAGTGTGATTTAAACACCTTTCTACATGTCAATAATCCCATTCTTGTAATATCCCTACAGCCTTAAGGAGTGATCGATCCGCTGCAACCTGTGCGCATAGCAAGCAATGGACCGATATTCAGGCGAAGGCGGTGTTTTGGCTGTACGGTGACGTTTTAAGGCAGGTCCTGGTCAAACCTACCAATGATACAAGTCTGTTCTATTCTGCTGGGACTGATCGCAATGAACGGGTGTCGGAGCTCTGCACGGCAAAGGAGCAACCACAGCGAGACGCGGCGATCAAGGGGATGCGGCATCGGTACGCGGGAGCTGTCCATCAGCACCAAATCCCCGACGAAAAGCAACAAAGCAGCAAGCCGAGCCCAGACCCACTCGCTCCTGTTTTCAACCTGCCGCCCCCGCCCTCTTCTCACCACCGAGATCGTACTTCGACCACCGCCGTTCATCGCCAGAGCCTCCAGGAGCTCCCCTGTCTGAGCCAGCCCTCCCGGAGACCTGTGCACAGCGGCGACCCTCTACCTCTGACGAGCTACGACACCGCCCAGCGACCTTCACACCGAACCATTGAACCCAGCACCGGGCAGCCGGCGCACCTGCAGCAGGATCCCTGGGCCCCGGCCGGCTCTCAGCAGCAGCAGCCGCCGCCGCCGCAGTCCGAGAAGCAGCCTGTTTCCCCCAGCTGCCACTGCAGTTTTTCCGAGCAGGAGGCGAGCCTTTCTCAAAATCATCACCATCCAGCCGATCCTCTCCCACCGCAGCCCTCCCCACCTTTTCCGCCGCCTAAACTACCACCGCCACCAACGTCGTCATCCTCCTCCTTTTCCCGGGAATCTAAAAGGGGGGATCGTATCCAAAGGAGTGCCAATAATTACCAACAGGCAAGCATCGTGGACCGCTGCAGGGGAGGAGGAGGAGCAGGAGGGCACCGAGACCACAGACAGTTGTTGCAGCAACAGCAGCAGCAGCAGCAGCAGCAGCAGCAGCAGCAGCAACAGCAGCAGCAGCAGCAGCAACAGTATCAACAGCACAGTCATTTAAGACTCCAACAGAGGGACCCCTCCCCTGAAGGAAGCCGTGCAAACTCGCAGAAAGGGCGCTCTTTAAATGTATGTGAGTCAACCGAGGCTAACAAGAGAGCATTCGAGTCTCAGACTCCGGACCTGCAGCAGCAACAGATCCCACAATTACGAGCGCAGCAACAGCTACTGGTGGGGAGCAGCTTGCCTATCAACTACTGCGCCAGCGGCTCAGGAGAGCTATGTAGGACTCAACCGGCTCCACTGCTGCAACAGCAAGAGCAGCAGCGGCAGCAAGGCGCACTGGGGCTCTGTCCCCAGCGTCCGCAGCACTGTGAACAAGACCGCAATAAGTCTGGGAGGATCACCGCGCCAGGCGACCAGGCGCAGCCTCACTCCCGCGACTCCCGCGCCACCCCCCCGGTAACGCAACAGGCGTACGCGGGGAACTCGTCTGCGACTGGCAGCAACAGCAGCAAAGACAGCCCCAACTACGGCTCGAGCTATCACCTGTGGCCCGAGAGCCCGCATAAAGGAGAGGAGCGGATCCGCATCGACCTCCATAAGGTAGGTTTTTTTCACATTCATCTCCATTCATATCGGAGCTTATTATCCTCTTATGACAAAAACAAACTGGCCTTATTAACGTGTTCACTCAATGACCACGCCTGTCATATGATTTTGTTACAGAACATTCGCCAATGTGTACGGTGTGCACGCGCATGTGTATGTATGTACGGGAGGGGGGCTGGGGGGTGGAAGGTAGGCTATTTTAATCGTCATTCAGGGGTAGCTTTTCCAAAACCCACCGATTTTAACTATCGCACATGTAACCTTATACGTGATGCGTATCATACCTAACCTGGTATTTGTTTAATTTGGTCACACAAGCACGCGCTTGCAAACGGCATCGCGAGCGCACAAACACGCGCACACACACCTGTTCCATGTTGCAGTGTTGTTTTGGGTAACCCACTGTAAAATAATGATGCTCCCAAGCAGCTGAATTAGAAACAAAGCGTGTGTTGTTTCCACAGAACCGAGGGGTTTCTGAGCAGGGGAATTTCAGGATTCTGACTTCCAGACACAGCGTTAGCTTTATATCATGTAGTCCTGTATATCTGTCAGTAGCTCCTAGCAAGGCAGTATTTAACATATTCAAAAAAAGCTCTTTAAATAAAGGTGTATGAGATGTATGTAACAGGTCAACACTATAATATGTACAATAAAATAAATAATTAAAGTTAAGGCATCAACCTTAAAAGATTTAGAGCATCAGGCTAAACAAATGATGGCAAGAAAATCAAGAGTAAAAGCATGTCAAATAATAATAAAACAGACGATTATTGGAAGATAATACCTGGTAAAAAAAATGTTCATTCAGTAATAGGTTAGATGAAACTGCAGTAACAAGTGGGAATCTGGGGATCAGTCTGTATGATTGAAGTTTAAAGTATTATGATTCAAATTAAGTAAAAATATATTTCTAGTTATCATGTAGATTATCTGGCAGTACAAAGGTTGCTATCCATTAATCCTCATTGTGACATACAGAAAACTCAAATGAAAAATCATTCTCATCCACATTTTTCAATATGTTGTCGATAAATACATGCGTTGAATGTCCTCTCTGGCTGCTACGTGTTTTGGCCCTTGCAGAGAGCAATACAAAAAAAGTCCAACTGGAAGACATTGAAGTAAATTGTTTTTTATTCTAGCTGCTAAAGAATTAGCTACGTTGTTTTCTACATATGACCAAGTTGTCTTCCCTGAAAAATCTGGTTGACCAAACATGGTTAATAATTGATCAGACCAACCGACATATGGACATTTTAGCAGACTTGATTGTGAAAGATATCGTAGGAGTGGCAGATTCGTCCCCACCGTTGTATAGTTTTGTCCTCCCCCAGCATTTCCTCAAGGTGCAGGTGATGTGGAGTTTTTATATCGCAGGATAGGAAAGGGAAAGCAACGGGTGGCCCTGATGAGGGTGTATCATCTAAATAACAACACCACCCTCCTTCTTAAAATGCTGCTGTTGTTTTCAGGGGCTTAGCTGGCTCCAGTAACAAAAGGTGGTACATTGAACCACCTTGACATGACTGTTCTTACCTCAATTTTGGAGCTTCAGCAGAATGCTGAAATGACTGAAGAGAAAGTAAACTTTTTTTCTTGAAGTTGCAACCAACCTTTTTCCAAGTTAAAATCACAGGGTGTTTACCTGATAGGGAAGCAAAACCCAATAAATGAAATGGTGAATTATGAATAGTGCAACATGTTTTCCTAATATTGGTAAGAAAACAGGAACCAGTTTGTGTTTTAACATCATATAAGAACTATGCATGCCAAAACTTCATTTTGATAATCTGCTCCGTGCACTGCATTGTTGAGGCCATAATTTAAATAATGTTTTGACATCATTATACCAAATACTGGCGAATAAAGCCCATATTGTACTAATTATAGAGTAAAACATCAGGAAAAAGAGTCTTTGGTAAGTGGTATAATAGACCCAGTGAAAACTCATTACTGTTTAAAACAGCTGGGATTTTAACAAGCTGTAGGGCCGTTATGTCTCTTAAATCCATTCTGATTATAATACTGGGAGATTTATTTTGTCTTTTCTAAACTGATCCTGTCTGTGTCTGATAGCCTTGGCCACAAAAAAGTCAAAACATGGTCAGTATGCAGCAGGATAGGATATCATGAGTTATAGCTAATAGATGATAAAAATCAAACTGCTGTTTTAGCAAAAGTCTTTCAATCACCTTTTCTGTTTGCTGCTTTCCAGCACCCTCTGTAAACAAGACATTTATTTATTACACAACTATTACATAATCCAATTTCCACTGCAAATCAGAAAAATCTTAGAAGTACTCCCAGGACAGACTCTTGAGTATCAAACCTTTTTCCCTCGCTCAGATCTGACCATGCCAAGTATTTTGATATGGCCAGACACTCTTATCTATTCACGGATATTCGTGGGATCGTGGTTACATCTTATTGACTCGCCCACAATGAGACAGCCCGTGCCCCCGCCCCCATTTGAAATCCCTTAAACAAAACACTTGTGACCAAACAAGCCCGATAAAGTGTATACGATTACAGTATCCTGCAGCACACCCTGAAACTGGACACCCAGCCCACTGAACCGACGGCAGGTAGTACGATATTGTGTCCTGCCTCAATAACATCGTGCTTTGAAAGGTGCATTGCTGCTTCTTTTGTGATAGGCTGTGTAAGTACTCTAATGCCTTCCACTTACTGCTATGGTGATATCTCCTGCAGTGACAGTGTTGTACATAAACATAGGATGTGGATTTGCTTTCGTTTAACAAGGCGGAATTTAGAGGATAGGCGGATGTCTTCTCTAGCGGATGCTTGTGATTAACCACTTAACAGGTGGTCCGATTTAGTGCCGTTTAGGGCCCAAAATAAAGCGGTTTTCCTGAAAATAATTCAAATGCCTGCAAATATTGAAAGGACAGAAAATCCACTATTAAAAGGAATTGCATGTCTTTCTGTTGTTTGCTTGTATTTTGTATCGTGTGTTTATATTTATGTAGCTTATTCAACAATCAGAATAACGCTAATTTACCAAATAGGATTGCCCTTACAAATAATTCTGCCTTGGCGTTTGTTTTAATCAATAAACATCTTAGAAGGACATAAAACATGCAAGGGAAGAACTAGGTCATATATAAAATAAAGGAAATATGTGCAGTAGGTGGTTTCAGGGGGGGCATTTGTTTGAGCCTGAACATGGGGAATCCTTCCTGGTACGTTTTCCGTGGCTTAATGGACCCATATTGTAGTTCTGCAGCTAACAACTCATATCATTATTAATTTCTGTTGATTATTTGTAACTACTAAAATAAATCTACCTTCAATATATGCTTGTTCATTTCTCTATCGATGGATTCATAATTTTGGTTTGTTCATTGTAAATAATACCTGTTAATTTTCCAAAGCCAAATGAGATTTTCCTCAAATAGCTATTTTTATTTCTTCAACAATTAGAGAGCCAAAGATAATGGACAAATTGTACATGTACGACAAGTAAAAACAACAAATTCTCACAAACTGTGCATCTGTGCTGCATGGTCACCATTTACTTATTGTCGTGCAAGTCCCATCTATCGTTGCATATCAAGTGAAGAAAATCAGATCATGGGTCAAAAGAAGAAAAAACATTCATAGCCGTCTCTCTCCTCTCCTGTCACAACACCCATGTTTGGTGTGTGTGTGTGTGTGTCAACCTTTCTGAAGAACATAAGGTTGTATGTGTCACTGCAGAATGGCTGCTCAAAAGAGGAGGAAAGCTTTTACTGTAAAGATTTTTGTGTGGATCCTGCTAAACGTCAGTCCAACATGTGTATAATCGGACTATATGATCTGGGAAAGGTCAGCAGAGGGTGCATCAAAGTGGCACTTTCAGCCAACTTAGTGTCACTTTGACGCTGTCTGGAGGATTTACTGGGGTCATGTTTACTGGTGGTTGTAGAGCTTTGGAAAGTGGAAAGGGAATGGTTTGGCAAGTATTCTCTGTAAAGAAGGAAAACATGTTCTGTTTTTTCTCCATTAAAGTGTCAGTGTTTCCAGTTTTTGCTTCTCACTGTTCAGATTTTCCAATAACTAAGACCATTTATTTCAAGTAAATACCAGAACACTTATGTGTTTTTCCCTCTTGTCTAAATTAAGGAAAACGCTGAGGTAATTGTGCTGCCAGCCCTCTTTAAAAAAGCAGTTAATCTTATCAGCTGTGTGTTTATGTTGGCTTCGCAATTACGCTGATGTAAAGCTGAATGCTCGGGCCTCTGAACAATTGATGTCGACAGATCTGCTTTCAGCCTTGTGATTTACCAGCGAGCTTATGCCAGGAGAAACATTATGTTGATTTAAACTTTCTATCGGTCATTTCTCCGCTGTTGTTACAGGGCCCTGAGTTTGTTTTTCTCATTAGTGTTCCATGTTTCCACTGCTTGTCTGTGTTTGAGTCTGAGAGGGCAGCCAACACCTTGAAAGTAAACACACCTCACTGAACAATTAAATGTCAAACAAGGGGCAGATCCTAGATCACATCCTCTGTATATGACGAAGGAGCGGCACTGCTGTAGATCCCTGATAACGCTCAGCATTGTGCGAGGAGAGGTAGGTGTGAGCCGTAGGAGCCTCTTACTTTCGGCTGCAGCTGGCAACACACAGGCTGTAAGTATGAACATGAAGCTCTTTTAATAATTGATCGCTGTTTTCCCTATTTTTTTTGTCCGCTGCGTTTAAGTGCTACGCTGCGCTCCTGCTCTGAAATAGATTTGTGTTACCATGTGTGTTGCTATGGAGAGATCAGCCTGGTATTGTTGTAGCGGTCTCTCTCGCAGGGGTATTGAGTTTGGTCAAGGAATCATGTGCAGAACAAGATTCATCTTTTCGGATTCACGTTTCATTACACACTTGCTTTTAAGAACGCGCAAATAGACACATATGTCCACGTCACACACACACACACACACACACACACACACACACACACACACACACACACACACACACACACACACACACACACACACACACAATCAGTTTCTCTCTCTCTCCTATACTCTCACGAACACACACATACTTACACATCTCTCTGCTTCGCTGTGGTTGGTTTTCTCTTTCTCTGTAATTACAGGCTTCTTATCTACTTCCTATGTTACTTGCTGCAGCCAGTGGCCTCCTCCATGTTTCCTCCTCTACCATTTTAGTGTCACAAATCTTCCGCTGCTTCTCCCTAAAGGAGCCAACAAGGCAGAGACGCCCAATATGCTTTGACATGGCCGAGTTTGACAGCTTTGTGGTACAAATCCAAGTGGCACTAAATCGTAATGGCAGCTTTTGCTAGAAAGAAGCTGTTCAAATGAAATATTACAGCGTTGTTAGGGTTGTGAGGGGGGAGGCAGGCGCAAAGAAATTGTGGGCACAGCTGTTCAAAGCCCGTTGGTGAATGAGTGTTTGTGTGTGTCCAGAAGTAGTAAAGTTTGATTTAATTATTCATGTGGAAGCAGTAACATTGCTTCCCAAACCAGCAAATGAAACTCCATCTTGCCAAGGAACTCACACAGGTCACAGCGACCAATTACTTAATGAAAATGATCAGGTTTCCAATGCAGCCCTGGGCAGAGCACGCTCCAAATTCCCGCAGTACTTCACGCAGCTATAAAAACAGAGACGTAACTCAGCTTTCTTCCAGTGGTTATAGGCAAAGTGTGCCACCGCTGCAGTCTTGAGGCTCATCAAAACTCCAAATGGCTGAAACAGCTTTAAGGAAAGGATAATTACTTATTAAGAATGGCTAATGTATGATGTAAAAGTTGGCTCCCTCTTCTGTCTATTTGGCTCAACCTCAACTTCTCTCTCTTGCACTAAAATGGTCTGTTTTCTGTTGTTTTAGCTCAAATGTTCAATTACTTATGCAATGGAGCGTGACAGAAACAAAGACATCAAAGTTTAACCTACTACAATAAACTAATGTCTAGGTGCAAATTATTGTAATCATTATGTTTTATCCATACTGGCTGTAAAGGGACCAGCACTGTAAGACATGGGGGACGATGTCTATAGAAAGAAATGCTGACTAATCATGAACCTTAGAAGATTTTCAAATTGGTGTTGAATATAGATATCGTTTTGAAAGCTCCCACATTAGAAGTTGCACAGTCCAAGCTATGGAGCAAACCCCCCTCAGTTCAGATCGGATCAGCTGAGTCTGCAATTCTGTGTTTTAAGGATGGTCAAAAGGTTCACTTACTGACAGAGAGATAGAAAACCACCATAATAATAATAATAATAATACATTTTATTTGTATTGCACTTTACATTTGAAACAAACCTCAAAGTGCTACAGTACATAATAAAAAAAAGATAAAGAAAACCATTTGCAAGAGTCAAAATGTATAAACAGGTTAAAAAACAAGTTTAAAAACACGTTTTAAAAAGGAGAGGCAGGGTTATTAAAACCGGCTTAAAAAGCTAACCAAATGCTTTGTTAAAATGGTAGGTTTTTAGTGCTCTCTTAAAAGTGTTCACAGGTTGAGGAGCTCTGAGATGGTCTGGGAGTGAGTTCCACAGCCGGGGGGCAGCTGCACAGAAAGCTCGATCTCCCATAGTGCGGAGGTTGGTGTGCCGTTCCTTCAGCTTGTTAGTATTTCCCGAGCGGAGGCTGCGGGTGGCGGTTTGTGGTTCAATCAATTCCTTGAGGTAGGGGGGGGCATTTCCGTGGATACACTGGTGTGTTAACAGGGTGATTTTGAATTCTGTCCGGGAGGTGATGGGAAGCCAGTGCAGTGATTTGAGAATGGGGGTGATGTGCTCGTATTTGCGCACTCTCGTCAGGATCCTAGCAGCGCTGTTCTGTACGTATTGGAGCTTTTGAAGGCTCTTGCTAGGGATCCCGACGAGAAGTGCATTACAGTAGTCCAACCTGGAGGAGACAAAGGCGTGGACCAACTTTTCGGCGTCAGGAAGAGTGAGGGTGGGGCGGAGTTTAGCTATATTTCTAAGGTGGAAGAAGGATGTTTTGCAGAGGTGTTTGATGTGGGTCTCATAGTTGAGGCAGGGGTCCATTTTGACGCCCAGGTTGGTGACAACTGATGAGAGGGGAAGGTCCTGGTCGGAGAAGGTGATGCTTGTTATGGGGGATGATTTAACTTGGTGTGGGGTGCCAATGAGAATGGCCTCGGTTTTGGAGCTGTTGAGTTGTAGAAAGTTTTGTTTCATCCACGCCTTTATCTCCTCCAGGCAGATGGTGATTGTGGATGAAGGTGATGGTGACGGGGATGACAGTGGGACTGCAGAGCGGGGGGGACAGGGGGGCTCCATTTTTATGTAGAGCTGTGTGTCATCAGCATAGCAATGGAATGATAGTCCATGCCTGCCTGCTGATGACACGGCCGAGGGGAAGCATATACAGGGTGAATAGGGTGGGGCCAAGCACGGATCCTTGGGGTACACCACAAGTGACGGGTTGGGTGGGGGAATGAGCACCTCCCATGGAGACACACTCAGTCCTTCCGGTCAGGTAGGACCGGAACCAGTCCAGGGACGTGTCACAGAGTCCGATGGTGGAGTGGAGACGATTGAGGAGGATGGTGTGATCAACAGTGTCAAAAGCTGCAGTGGGGTCCAGGAGGATGAGGAGGGAGGGGGAGCCATTGTCAGAAGCAGTGAGGATGTCGTTGGTGACCCTGACCAGTGCTGTTTCAGTACTGTGAGCGGAGCGGAAACCAGACTGGAATTTTTCGGAGATGTTGTTGTTGTTGAGGTGGTGTTGCAGTTGGGTGGCGACTATGTTTTCCAACACTTTGGAGAGGAATGGTAGGTTAGAGATGGGCCTGTAATTTGCGAGAACGTCCGGGTCTAAGGTAGGTTTTTTGAGGAGGGGAGTGATAATGGCCGTTTTTAGAGCTGATGGAACGTGACCGGACTGTAGAGAATGGTTTATTGCTTTGGTGATCATGAATTTCAAAATGCACATATGTTGAATTGACAATTCAAAGAACGAACAACATTTTTGGCATGCGACAATTGCAAGAACGTACACATTTTTGAATTCATCAATTCCGTTGCCCCCAAACGTGGACGCTTAAGACATTTCAGTTGATCGGGCCCGATTCTCACACACAATTTACGGGCGTAAGACGCGGTGAAGATACTGCATCATAAGAACTTTTATCAACGAGACGTCCGTACACAGAGCGCTCCACTCTTTGCTCCGGCAAAAGTTAGAGCTGGCCATCGAGCGACGGCGCTTTCAATGGCAAGGCAGGTAGGTAAGGACAGGGTCGCGGACGACGCTCCTAGTAGGCACCCGAGGAGTCGCTCGCCAATGTGACACGCCTTCGTAAATAAGGTGTCGGTATGTTGTTCCCGACTAGGCGAGTCGCGCTTCGATGGAGGTCAGGGTAAGGACAGGAATTCCGCGAACCTAGTGCAACCGAGACGCATGACACGCTCTAAATGGCGCTGATGAGAGGTGTCGGTTCGGCCGACGGTCGTCGTCGGGGGTCGCGCGCAATCGGATCGTTTGCCGAATTTGCCAAGTCTGAAGTAGCACAGGCCGGTACTACGTCGTTACTAAGGTAGAGCGCGGACGACTTGATTTATTTTGTGTGGTAGGGTCGGACACAAATAAGTAGTTTTTTGAACCTGAAGGAAGCGCTGAAGAATTGTAGGAGTCTTCGTGGGCGGCCAGCCAAACAAATGGACGACGGCCGGTGGTATAAGGAAGGAAGGTGTGTCGACAAAGCCGTGGCAGCCGATGACACTGCACAGTAGTCTCGAGACTGCGAGGAGGACCATACATTGTGACCTTTGTGGCGCTACTCACGACGTCTGGTCCGCAGACAGAATACCAAACACTCACCAAAGTACCATATACAACCTTACCTAGATGGTACCTTTGCTCCCACCTAGAGGCACATGAATGCTGGACTCAAGTAATAAAGAAAGTCAATTTGACCTTGAAAGTGGGTGTTAGGAGTGGTCGAATTTAGTAGTGAGTATTATACATTTGTATGACCTGGACCAATCTAGACTCGGAGTCTACTGACTCCAACTGAGTGACTTATTTTCGGACAGGAGGGCCGATATCGATAAAAACAATTAGCGTCGTGACCCGCAAAACACCACACACCACCAACCGAAAAAAAGGTTTTTACTCGACTCGATTGTGGGGGAGGGGGTGTAGAGTAAACTCACGGAACGTCAGTTTACATTGGTGGAAAGTAGAAATAGAGTTTATGATAAATAGAACTAACAAAGGTGGGTTGTTACTTTGGTTTAAGTAAAAGTAGAGCCTTTAATGTGCCCTGAGGAGTTAGTGAGACGTGATGTAGGGGGTTGAAAGGATTAAGACCAACATGCACTTGTAAGGTGCCATCTGTGGGGAGGAGGTAAAACCGTAGACTCAAAATGTGAATGACCTGAACGGAAAATTTGAGAGAGAAGTGTTAGTAGAAAGTAACAGGAGGTATGTGATTTACCCCGTGTGATAATCTAGTATCAATAGTGACTGAAGTCGGGGCCAAAATCATTGTATGATCAAAATGGCTTTACCCGCACAAGGCTTGGGTGTTGTTCCAGGTAAACGGTACCATTGACGGGTAAAAGGGTGGGAGGAGTGTGGGGTTTGGGTTCGCAACTTTAAGGTGAAGTCTTTGGAAGTTTGTCCGTAGTTGAGACCCTTGTAGGAACTGGACCCTGGAGTAGTAGAGGTCTGAGTACGTGGGTAAGTAGTCCGGTTTACTAGGCCCTCCTGATTAATGTTTGGTTAGTCGAGACCGCTATCCGGAGGAACTGTAAGTGGCGGGGTCTAATGTCAGTTCTTGGTCAGTGGTAAGAGTTGCGAGTCGGAGTAACCAAGTGGTCGCTCGACGCCTTTTAATTTCCGACGACCCGCAACAGGACCATTGCCGCGAGTTCTGGGAGTCCCGAGATGCCCAAGTATTTACCGGATAGTCACCCTTGGTTTTTCGCGAGATGTGATTCAGGAAGTGTCTCTGGAGTCAGTTGAAGATGAGTTTGTAGTAGTTTAATTGTCAGACCGACGTGATGAGTTTTGGCCAGAAAAGGAGTTGGTATAGTGTAAGGATTGTTGGAGTTGGGGGGAGTTTGTCTCGGTTGTGACGTCTTTGTCAACGTTGTTGAAGTACCAGAAGAAGAGTTTTGGTTTCAACTGTGATAGGCCAAGGAGAGAGGAGAGGCCGCGGGGGTGTGCAGGTAGACGAGGTTGACGTAGGGTGTCGTCAGACCCGGAGGGTGGAGAGACGAACAGAAAAAAGGTGGTGCGTCGTTTCTCCAACTCCTGTGGTAGGCGGCCTACTTCGGAAGGTGTACGTGGATCCTGGGAAAGGGGTGTGGGACCAAGTTTATGTGTAGGTTCGGTNCGAAATCTCGTCTTTGTTTACATTGGCAAGCCTCGCTAACAATCAGAGCTAACCTGTATGTGTTTAAAAAGCAGGAAATAAAAAAAGGAACTCACCTTGTGATAAACCTGCAAGAGAAAAAGCATTTGAGCTCCATACTGTTTCAGAAATAATCTTTGATGTGGTTTAGAACAGGATGACGTTTTATCACAGCAGAATTTAACTTTATCTCCGGTAGAATTCTGATCAGGCATTAGCTCCGCCTCCTCTTTTTTTAAAGCTAAGGACCCAAAATCCGCGTTTCTCTAACAGGGCTGCAAAATAGGGGTATGAGCAGTATGAGGCATGGCTCTAATGGGTGATTTGTATAGGTAATTTTCCAATATAGCATAATAGGTCCACTTTAAACTGAAGCTTGACTTTAAAGCAACCCAACGGAAGTTTCATGTAAGTTTAGTTCTTTCACTCGTAGCTCGGGCTGTGGGGGTGCTATAGACGGGAGCATGTTGGACCTTCCTAGCGGGAGATATGGCCGCATTTTACAATAAACTTCCGTTGGGTCGCTTAAAAACAAATATCGCAAATCGAATCGCAATATTTGTCAGAAAAATCGCAATTCGATTTTTTCCCAAAATCGTGCAGCCCTAGGCTGCAGTAAAACATCTGTTCCATGGGACATATTTCTGCCACATGTGCATGTATGTTTTGTGCCCGTGGTTGTTTGTAAAAGAGCAAATAAGTTAAAGGATAGCTTTTAGTATATCAGTATCATGTGGATGCCACATTCTTCAGATGGTAAAGGTCACATTTACTCTATTGCAGCTTCAATTCATGTGGAAGAGCTTCTCCTTCAGGAATCCTCTGCTGTATCTATGCTGTTAGACTCACACCGGGGCTCCATGCTTAATTATGCATCTGCAGTCGTGTTGACAAAGCGGGTGAACGCACCACACTGTACAAAGAAAAAGGTGTGAACATGTGTTTGCAGTCCGTTAGAAAAACATAGATTTTTGCAACAATATTTGAATGGTTATTTTATTGTTGGTTTGTCAGTGTTAACTGATGCTGAGAAATGTATCACCTCCCTGCCTCACTCTCCCTCTGTTTTCCTCCGGTTAGTTAGCTGTTTCTATGGTGTTGGCCTTCCTGCGTGCTGAAGTTCCTGTACAGCTGCTCGAGCCTCCATTATCGGCCTCCCTTCGACTGTTAACCCCTTAATGGGCCATCGGTCTGCACACCTCCTGTTTTTGTCACTGCCATTTTCTCTTTAACCCTTTCACCAACAAAACTGGCTTCCATCTATTGCCTTCTCTTTCTTTGAGAGTCCATTCTCGTTCCCCAGCCACCTCTTCTTCTTCTCTTTCTCTGTCAGACTGCAGAAGAAAAAAAAAGCCTTTTTAAAATAGAATCAATTTACTAAAGGGCCCAACGGGCATTCGAAAAACTGCTGCACTTAATTTTATAACCAAAAAAAAATCACAGCTGGAGGCTGTTAACACATTCCCGGGGAACTTTTATCATGTGAGACGTTAGAGAATAGCATGTGAGAAAGATAGCTTTGTCTGTAGTACCGTGTGGGGTCTGGTTATGATGTTCCTCTTTATAAAAACACAATTATCTGTGCTGCAGCATAATATAGTAAATAAATCTGTGTGTATGTGGTCTACATTTGCATCTGAGGGTGAATACAAATGTGCCGCTTTACCAACCGGCCTGTGTCTCGGTTCAGCGGAGAAAAGGGTGGTTCGGAGCCAGATAAGGATATTCAATTAGCCGCTTCTATGGAAGACTGCTGCACCAGTCAGAGCACGCTGCAGCCGGGTGACATACGGTAAGGGTTCTCTGTTGGTGTGGGGAAGCAATGAAACCTGATATCTTCTAATTTCATCTCGTCACTGTTTCAGTAATCTTCCCATTGGAATGTCAAACATATACCGTCTGCTTCGTGAGATATCGGTTTCTTCCCGTTTTCTCAACGGGAAAGCCTCATCTTTGAAATAAAAATGGGAGATAACTCGAATACGGGGAATAAAACCGAATGGTTTTTCAGATTAACACAGTTTGAGATTTCTTTCATTGGCGTTTATTGTCACTGAATGCTGCACATTTGCAAGGAAAAACCTATTTATGTTATTCAATCGTATTTAACATTTATATATTCTCTCTGAGGATTCAATTTGACCCTGAAAGGCAAAACAAAAGAGTAAGAGAATTCTCCATCACTCTCATTTCCTCTCGCTCTCATGTCCTCTCGCTTCTCCTGTTGGCTTGTGTCCTCCTCACGTCATAAATCTCAAACAGGACGTTTCCAGGCAACTCTCCAGTCAATCTTTACCGAGTTTGTTGCGCTATCGATCTCTCCTGTGCTATAGGTTGGCCTGGCTTCTCTCTCCTCTATTGATGTTTTCACCTCGGGGAAAGAAAGAAAGTGCCTCGGCCAGAATTTACAGAGGGCTCGTTTTCCAATGACTTACAATCACCTCACAATGGAAACACAACTTGTCAGGCTGTGGCATTGATACATTGATACTGTTATTGGATCCCACAATGGTGAGTGCCGTTTGATGAGAGGTTAAAATCGTGGGATAGTGGAGTTGGTTATGGGGGGCACTTAAGGGTGATAATCCCTGTGAGGAATATATGGCCCTGTGGTCCTGTTGGGATGTCAAATAGCCGTCAAGGGACCAGTCACCTAATGAAGATGGTTTAGTCCTCTGTGTCCACTGAGCTATATTTCTTGTGTGTGTGTGTGTGTGTGTGTGTGTGTGTGTGTGTGTGTGTGTGTGTGTGTGTGTGTGTGTGTGTGTGTGTGTGTGTGTGTGTGTGTGTGTGTGTGTGGTTCCTAACCGCCTACATTATTGGTCGTTTCGATAAGTGGGGAGAAGTAGTGGTATGCGAGGCCATTTAGGGCGTAAATCATAGTTCTTCTCCCACAAAATCATAATGTTACATAATGCTTGACTTTCCTTAACACCACTTTTCCCTTTTTCACTTGCAATCACTATGTTCTGTAATACACAACTACACTCACACTCATGTTATAGACCTATACCATAATAGTATGAGAGAATAACTGCATAATGTGAATGACAATGGACGGCTTCAGTGACATTTATGTCTTTTACAGTCATCATTATTTCTCTCTCAATCAATGGTGTTCTGTTTAATAGCTTATCCTTCTCACACACAGTCATCATAATAGCCCATCCATACACTACTACGTTCCATCCTCTGTCCATCTCATTAAACTGTTGCTACCTTTGTTAAAATGTGTAAAATGAACAAGCCGTGCTGAATGGAGATGAATTCATTTTGAATTTGACACTGTTTATGGAAAAGGTTTGAATGTAAGGCAGCCTCATAAAGATGCAACTATGTTACATTAGGTGCAATACATCAACCAATCTGAATCCGCCCATTAGTAACCCTTAAAATAACACTGAACTGCCATTTCTTGTGACTTAAGGACACAAGTATTAGCTCTTGTAATTCTAACTATACATTTTGAAATGGTGGAAGCTCTAATATGTTTAATATATGTTTGGGGCGCATTGCGGTCTGTTTGCGTTTTGATATTTCTTTAAGTCTTTGGAATAAAGCAGATTCTAATTTCTTGATTTTTAATGTGTACAAAACAAAAACAAATTTCATAAGCTTTTCACCCTATGCCGCCTTAAAAATAATTATTCCCTACTTCCTCTTTTGCTAGCAGGTTGACAGTCTGCTCTAATTATGAAATATGTACTGATCTATGAATAAAATAATAAAGTTGAGTTGACATAAAGAATTATATTAATTTCAATATTTTTTTTAAACGAGCCTGCTATTCCTTGTTTTTGCAACTTCTGATGTAATTCAGTAAACAAATTACCAAATGTACACAGATCAATTACATTTCGACCAAATTATATACACTAGATCATTCTTGTAATTCTTGTCTTATAACCAACCATTAAGGATGCAATGACATATGTGAGAGAGAAAGATGAATTTTGCACTAAAATTGAATGTTAAAAACACATTTCAGTGGTTGAAAGGGATGTATGGCCCCTTCTTACTCCGTTTTATGTGAGCATTTTTCAAGGACTGGGCCTGCGTCTTTTTGAGGGGGTTATCTGCACAAACTCGGCATCAAGCAATCATGCGTAATGGGAGCAATATAGGGCAATACTGTTGATTAGCTCAAATAAAGAGGACGCTTTGGAGAGCTGATTAGGGAAACATTCCATTTCCATGGACAATGTCAAACCTTTATAGGAGCATTTACACATCAACACTGAGAACATGTGATGTGAGACTTTATATAGTGCTGTCACCCATCTATCTAAAAGTAAAGTGCATATACTCACCAGCCTTTGGTTCTTTAGATTTAAAAGAGTTGCCATTCTAAATAAGAGCTATAAAATCAAGCATAATACAACATATAAAATCAGCATAGTAAAGAAAATATTTCAGTAATCCAAAGGTAACTCATAATGCTGGGAATCCACTAAACAGACTGCAAACAGTTTTTGATGAAACCAATTATAATACATTTAGATAAATTACAACATGAGTTGTTTTCCTAGTACTTGATTTTTTTGCATAACATCTTGACACTGATCATGTTCACACACCTGAGTTGTGTCTGAAATGCTCTCTCATGCAACAGGCTGCCGTCTCTTCAGCTGTTTTGTCATTTATGAGCGGTTTTTACCACTTATGAGTGCAAACGCACTTCCTGGGCATAGGGTGGCCCAGCTGGCCATTTTCTAGGTCAAACGTGTCACGGTTTGTGAAACAAGCAGGACCCAAATGCAGATATAAACTGAAACTTCCTTTATTTCAAGGCTATGATATATATAGACAATGACAAAACAGAACACTCACCGCAGAACTAGTCAGGGAACAAGACGAACCGACCAATGTCTTGGTCGGTTCGTCTTGTTCCCTGACTAGTTCTGCGGTGAGTGTTCTGTTTTGTCATTGTCTATATATATCATAGCCTTGAAATAAAGGAAGTTTCAGTTNCCCCTGTGTTTTCTCCTCCCTCCTCACCTGTGTCTTGTTGTGTGATTTAAGTCTTGTGTGTGTTTAAGTTTTCTGTCTGTCTTGGTCGGTTCGTCTTGTTCCTTGACTAGTTCTGCGGTGAGTGTTCTGTTTGTCATTGTACATATATATCATAGCCTTGAAATAAAGGAAGTTTCAGTTTAAATCTGCATTTGGGTCCTGCTTGTTTCACAAACCGTGACAGTACGAACCGACCTGAAATATGGGCCCAGCAGATCCTTTCGAGCAGGAGATATTGGAGTTAACCGTTGCTTTGGCTGTCTGCTCTAGTCGATGGTTGGGAGCGTCCAGGGGTCAGCAGCGAGAGGCTGTTCGGGCTGAGGCACACCAGAGGGCAATGGAGAAACCAGGTTTAGTTAAATTCTTAAATATAGAGATGTTGCTTTTGGACTTCCTCTCAGTGTGTGATTCCCGGCCTGCTAGCCCCAGGCATGCTAGCTCCATGTCTCCCAATTCCCAACCTGGCACCATACGCCTTGGTGGGTTCCGTCTGAAGTCAACCTGTGCTTCCGCCCCAGTTCCTGCTCCTGTCCAGGAGTCATATTCTGGAACTCGTCTGGCTTATGGAGGTCCACGGAGTATTCAGGCGGCTGCTAAGAGGAGGAGTCGCAAGGCCAAGCTAGCAGCTCAAGCCCCTAGAGCCATGGTTCCAGCCCCAGAACAGGCCCCAGCAGCCATGGCTCCATGCTCCAGTACCGGCCCACGCAGCTTTGCTTCAATACTCCATTACCTGGCTTACACAGCCAGGGTCCAGGCTTCCGCTCCACGCCCAGCAGCCATGTTTCCGGCTTCAGAACCGGACCTTACATTAGTCTGGTAATTCTGTGTGGGTCGCCTTTGAGTTACTGTCCCTCCCTTTTGTGTCCGCTTTCCCTGGTCTGTTATTGGGTTCCTTTTTGCACTGTAACCTTTTTGTCGTTTTTGTGGGTTTGCGGCATGTTTTGCATATTTGCCTGTATTGTACATCTTAGCACTGTATTGGGGGGGAGTTCCCCTGCCTTAAGGTCTGCAGGTTTTTTGGATTTTAGGTCGTCCCCCACTCCGAACCTCCCCCAGACCTCCTGCCCAGAAGCCCCGCCTGCCGGGCCCCGTCCGTCTCAAGTTTTCTCCTTAAGCCACGCCTGCCGGGCCCCCGGTTCCGTCTCAGGTTTTTCCCTTTAGAGCCCCGCCCTTGCCGGGCCCCCCGGTTCGTCCGTCTCAGGCTCCTCCCCCACTTCTGGTCTGGCGAGGCCCTCCGGCCAGTCCTCGTGCGACAGCGGTGCTAAGGGGGTACCTTCCTTCCCTGTGTCCTGCCGTCCTGGGGGGCCGGTCCTCTCCGTCAGCCGCCTAAGAGGGTTGCGCTGTCCTGTACTCAACCGTCCTGGGGGTCGCCTTTCTCATCAAGCCGCCCTGGAGGTTGCACCGTTCTGTACCTCAAGACCGTCCTGGGCCAGTCTTCCCGTCAGACGCGCCTGGAGGTTGCCGAGTTCCTGTACCCCGACCCGTCCTGGGGGCCGTCTTCTCTCAATCAGACGCCTTGGAGGTTGCCGTGTCCTGTGCCCGGGCCGTCCTGGGGCCGTCTTCTCGTCAGACGCCCTGGAGGTTGCCGAGGCTCTGTACCCCAACCGTCCTGGGGCCGCCTTCTCTCATCAGACGCCCCAGGAAGGTTGCCGTTGCCTGTACCCCCAACCGTCCTGGGGGCCGTCTTCTCGTCAGACGCCCTGAGGGTTGCCGTTGCCTGTACCCCAACCGTCCTGGGGGCCGTCTTCTCGTCAGACGCCCTGGAGGTTGCCGAGTCCTGGACCCCAACCCGTCCTGGAGGCCGCCTTTCGCATATCAGACGCCCCTGGAGGTTGCACTGTTCTGTACCTCAACGCGCAGCCTGCCTGTCGGTTGCCTCCTGCTGCCCCGACCTAGCCGCGGCCATACTGACTGTCCTTGTGCCCCTCGACCCGCAGCCTGCCTGTCGGTAGTCCTCTGCTCAACGACCTCAGCCGCGCAATGCGGCCGTCCTGAGCTCCTCGACCCCAGCCGGCTACTCAGTCGTCCACTGCTCCTCGGCCTCAAGCCCCTGGTACCCAAATGACCTCGGCCGGTGACTTCGGCCCCTTGTACCGACATTTCCAGGCCAAAGACCTGGGCCTTTGTACCGACATTCCAGGCCAAGACCTCGGCCTATGTACCGACACCACCCGGCCGTGACCTGGGCCTTTGTACCGACATTCCAGGCCAAGACCTCGGCCGTGTACCGACATTCCAGGCCAAGACCTCGTCCNCAGCTCGCTGCACCCGCACTGTTAGGGGGACCCAAGTTCCCATCAGCAAAAACACGTGGGTTTGCTATCCTGGCTCCAAAATGGTGGAATGAGCTCCCCATTGAAATCAGGACAGCAGATAGCTTGCACATCTTCCGGCGCAGACTGACTCCACTTCGAGCGATAGAATTACTAACAAAGAACTGCTAACAGAGCACTTATATACTAATAAAGGACTGGCTTATCTAAAGCCAGTTGAGTAGGACTTGAAATGTTTTAGCTCTATGAAACCTGATGTACTTATATGATTCTGTTTTCTTCAAGTTTGTACTTTGTTGGTCAAACGCACTTATTGTAAGTCGCTTTGGATAAAAGCGTCAGCTAAATGCAATGTAATGTAATGTATTTACAGACATGAAGGGTTTAATCGAGTGCGGTTGCACAATGGGATATGTAGGATTCTGTTTATAGATATTGACAAATGCCAGGGACTTAAAGTCAGGATACCTATACTGCTTTTACTTGGACCATTCTTGTATTTCTTGCCAGTCCTCCAACAAGCACAATAAAATCATACAGTAGTAGTATGTACAGTGTTTCCCATACATTGATTAATTTGTGGCGGGCCGCCACAATTAAATATCGTCCGCTAAAAATAGATCTCATAAAAAAAACATTTGAAACATTTTCTCAGCCAAGTACCCCTGACCGACCCCGAACATTTTTGATAGAAAAAGCCTATCTAAATAATTACAATATAGTGATGTTCCATCAGTGTGTGATTTATTAACTCATTCATGCACATATTACAACAAACTAAGGATATTTTGATCTTTATGCGTGAGAATTATTTTTTCAACAGATTTTTAAGTAATATATGTTTAACAAACCAATTCACAAAATGATATATTATGCAAAAACTGTAAAATACAATACACATATTATAGTAAAATCCACTGTGGTCCCTAATGTGCAACTATACCAATCTGAAACCCCATGCATGCATATACAATAAAACACCATTAAATTAGCAGTCTCTAATGTAGTGACCACAATGCATGAAAGGGTTCAAAAACAACAATGTTGTAACTGAAAAAAGCCCCCACAAATCTGTGGGAAACACTGATGTAGTAGTACAGCATCAGAAAACACTAGCCATGTAGGATTTGAGTAGTTAGAGGTCTAGACATCACTTCCTTGTTAACCGCTGTTCCTCTATCCGGTTCTATAACCAGATACATTCTCTTAAAGGGTTTTCCTTTTATAAGTCCGTCCGGGAAAAGTTAATGTGATGGTGTAATGCTTCAGAACATGTAGGATCCGTCTGAAACACACACTGACGCTCTCTCCGATATGTGTGTTATAGTCATTACACCTGGGGCCACAGCTTTAATATCGTTCCTTGAATAGACATTCAGCTCTGCTGCCGTTTGGCTGAAGACACTTTCACAGTGCCGGCAGAAGCTCACTCACTCTATGTAATTATTTCTATACCACTTGGCCCCAAATTTAAAGAATGAATATAGGCCTATATTTCCTCTGAATGCTGTCGTTTAAGAGGATTTTTATGTGAGTCATAAAGCAGGGGGCGCCACCCTCTGTCACTAAGGAGCGAATCATTTCCCACGGAGGGGAAAACATCTGTTCCCAATTGAGGAGCCTGTCTGATGAGAAATCGCAGCTTTTCGCATGATAATCCAGGATAAAAGGTTAAAATGGGGTTTGTGGCGAAGAGGAACTGGATAATGATGCTTCACACGTGTAGAGAGAAGAGGAAGAAATGGCTCGTACAACACTGAGCTATTCACACTCCTCTGAGTCATCAGTCCGGACCAAATGTGTTAACCGTTTAACACAAATTGCTTCAATTACCTGTTTGGCAATAACAATAATGCTAACAGATGATTATGTGCATATAGAGATTTACACACACACACACACACACACACACACACACACACACACACACACACGCACACCCGCACGCACACACGCGCACACACACACACACACACACACACACACAGGCCTGCAGCCAGGGGGTACTGGTTAGTAATAGTAATAGCGTAGCAGTATGGGGAAAGCACAGTGTTAAGTTATAGGCTTATAACTTAACACTTAAACATACTGTATATACATAGGTTTATGACAAAGAATCACATTATGGTTAAATTAATCATCATGATCACCCCTTTTTAATGGAAATAGCCAGAAATTAGTTACTATCATACACATTTTTTTTACTTGATTTGCAGTCTTTTAGCAGTATGACCACATACTGACAATTTCCACTCATACACATTTTGAACTTTATACACTGTTAAGAGGAGGAGATTCTTAGTTTTCCAATGATATTTGTATCTGTTTGTTTTTCAAATTTCAAATTTGTTACCGAGACATAACACGAAAAAATAACACGAAAAAAGCCTTTAAAGTCAATTGTAAGGTATTTATTCAAATAAACCCTGAACCGTTAAACACATGTATCTAGAGATTTTTTCACACACACACCACAGTTCTCCTTTTGTAAATTCGCACATCAAAATAGGCACTCATACATGTATACACCCATTCCTACATGCACACCCATCAATATAAAAATGTAATGTAACTTGTACATTTATTTTTGTCATGTTTGATTAGGCACATGCTTATATCCAAACCCAGAGCCATCTCTACCCCTACTGTATACTCACCAATACATCATTTGAAATGAGTTTAACTTTAACTTAAGTGCACAACTGTCACGGTTTGTGAAACAAGCAGGACCCAAATGCAGATTTAAACTGAAACTTCCTTTATTTCAAGGCTATGATATATATGTACAATGACAAACAGAACACTCACCGCAGAACTAGTCAAGGAACAAGACGAACCGACCACGACAGACAGAAAACTTTAACACACACAGACTTAAATTCACCACAACAAGACACAGGTGAGGAGGGAGGAGAAAACACAGGGGGCCCAGGTGAACATTAATCAGACCATTAGACACCACCAGGGGAAACTAATGACAAGAGGAAAACACAGGGAAAGGACCAGACAATAACCCAAAGGAAAACATGACATGGAAAACAGCAAAAACACCCAAACCTACAAAACTATAAACGTGACATAACATGAGAATCGTGACAACAACTTATATAGAGTAGATCATTTGGCAAATACTGTGCAATAGTCACTTTTATGTAAAGCATACTTTCGTATACATGTCCCAACATTTCATTTGTATAAGGTCTCCATACTTAAATATGTTATTGATCTCACTTAGTTTTTTTTTTGCTGCTACTCATTTTGTAGCCAAGGTTGTGTACATATTTGTCTTTATTTTATTTTTTTTACCGATGTGTGTTTTCTTCTTTTTTTATCATTGCTTGCCACTTTTGCCAATAACAATGTACATTTCTCCGTTGTAGGACTAATAAAGGAGTTCTGAATCTGATACGTTCTAAAAGTTTGATATGAACATACAAGAAAACAGAATTGTTGAAACTATGCCATCTCCAAATATCAGAAATAACATAGACATTGCTAATATCTGCATGTATAACTGCTATCAGTGCACATTTTTAGATATTACTATTAAACTTACTATTAGCATTAAAATCACTGACAATTTTATTTTCTGTTGAAATTTAGAGCTATTGGCTTTAGTAATACACTGCACGCAGTCACAGGTTTTGTAGCCCTTTTGACACATTTTCATATTCACTCGCAAAAATCCAAAGAAACATATAATAAAAACACTGTTGACTCTCCCCTGTAGAAGGTGCCGGAGCCCAGGTGTGTGATCAGCTCGGCCCTGTGGCAGCCCAAGCTTTTAGAGGTTTGCCTGACAGCTAGTTTTACCGTTTGATGAAGCATTTCTCGACCATTTTGTGATTGCCCAGTGTGTGATTGCCTGCCTCTTTCTTTCCAGGGTGGTACTAGATTGTGAATTATGTACCTCCACTCTTCCATCCCTGGTTTCCCACTCGCAGCTTTAAACTGAGGTATCACCCCGAAGCCCCAGCGCTCTAAGCTGGGCACTCTAATAACCATCCCCATAAACGGACAGTAAATCTGAGCTGGGATAAAACACAACGTTATGAGAGTCAATCATTTGGAAGGCTTCAAACATCACCTCTTCCTCTTCTTTTTTTTCTATCTCTCCACTCCGTCTGTCTCCCTCTTTATTCCTCCTTTGTTTTCTCTCCTCCTTCCACTCTGTCTCACCTCCCAGCTGCATGAGTTCTCACCTAAATTACTGCGGTCGCTGCTGCAGAATGTGAACTACACCTACAGGCTTGACTGGAAAGGTCAACAAGCTGCTTAAAATAAAGAATAGTGCAGAGCAGAGTAGTCTACTATCTTCATCTTTTCTTTCTTCTCCTTTTCCCCTCTCCTCGTCGGCTGCCAGTGTTTTTTATCCACCTTCTATTTGTACGTCTGCCCAGCTTCTAAGGTTTTGCAGCATGCGTCGCTCCGTGTGTGGATTTCTCTGTTGGTTTATCAGTCTATTTGTCTTTTATGTCTGTATTTCTATTTGTATTTCTTCCCTAACCCCACTTTCATTTTTCTCTTTGCTCTTCTTTTCCCTCTGTGTCATTTAGCTCTGTCTCTTTCCATTCGCTGCCTTCTAGATGTATAGGTGTTCTTACAACCTGAGACATACAGAGTGTGTAGACTCCATGAATCCACCTCTCAGAAGCCATTCTTCTCCTTGTCTTTCCCCCTATGCTTTGTTTTTTTTCTTTCTCACTCTGTGTATTTTTCCTCTCTTGGATTCCTCCTCCTGTGTTTCCACTCACACTCCAGCTCAGACTGGATGTGGTTTTGAATATCAATCAGGTTATCTGCTTCAGCCTCTTGGAGAAAACAATAGAAGCTGAAGTTACAAATGACACAGATTTGCTTTCACATGTGGCTTTACGTGCCCTCTCCTTGTCTCCAGGTACAGCAGCTTTTCATCAATATGCTGAAGGTAGGGATCCACATGGCCAGAAGAAAAAATAATAATGGTTGAACATGTGATTTCTGCAGCTATAACAACCACTCTCCTGGTAAGATTTTTTAACCAGGCTGCAGGGAGCTGTTTTGGGTAGTAATGTTATGATATCAAGGTTTACATCACTGCTTCCTGCCAGCAATGCCAGAGCAAATTTAGCTCGCAATCACAACAATGGCAGACTGCATCAAAGCTGTACTCATGTTGCTTTTATCTCAGCCAATCAAGATTGAATTGCAAGCACAACTTGTCCAACAAGTTTTCACTCTTTTTTGTTCAGACTCTTGATGCTGACCAGGCAAAAAGTTGTTGCCAGAGTTGAACCCATTTACAGGGCCGACGTCTCCAGGCTCCCCTCCAAACCGATCCTGGTAATCCAAAAGTTCAGGTAAATTGCCGGCTGGAAGGGTTGCTTCAGCTATGTGATGAAAGCATTAGTGAGGCCCCAATGATGGTTCACAGTCGGCATTCCCAAAAGATGCTGGGATTGAGGACAGGGCTCTGTGCGGGTTCGTCAATGCCAAATTGGAATAAAAACATAATTTATGCACTACATTTATGCCGGAACTAGAAAGCAATAGTTTGAAACACACTTGGCCTTGAAGATTTTCTGTAGAGCAACAAGAAACTGAATAATTCGGCGAAAAATGATGATTAGAGAACTTTACACACTTTAAATATTGCCATTCTTTAAGGTTATTACTTTTAACTTCATGCTTATATTTGCTGTAGATTTTCTCATCCCTCTCCATCCAAAACAGATTTTTAACTAAATCTGTACGAGAGGTAGTTATCAGCACTGATAAGCATTTAAGAGTACATGAGTTGTTCAGACTCAATCTGTATTTTTCTCATTAGTAATAAAACAAATCAAACATAATTGAGTTTGTGTTGCATGCCAGCAAACTCTCAAGACATATTTTTGTGTCAGGAGGAAAAAAAGAGTCAAACCTTGCATGATTTGTGAAGATGCATGTGAACCCATAGACAAACAGATTGGCAGGAGAGGGGACAAAATCATGCAATATCCCCAACCTCCATCCCACATGTGCCAGTCTTACCCCTGGGCTAAAACAATAATGGAAACTAAATTAAGGTTTCTATAATTAGAAAAAAGGGACTCACCCCAACTGTCCCAACAGAGGGTGCATTCACACCTAATTGTCCGCTTCCCTGCACCAGACCACAGTTTGTTACATTGTTTCATTTTTCAGAAGGTTCGGGCAAAACTCAAACGGACTATAAACTTTAAACACAAGTCATGTGCACGGAAATGCTGTTCAACTATTGGTCAGACATTAAGGGGGTAAAAACGCAAATTCCGGCAATTTCTAGCGGAGCCTCCGCCATGGAGCATCGGCACTTTCGGCAAGTTATTCTCATGCTGCTGTTAATCTGGAAATCAACAGACACTAGCGGCCCGCGCATATTACATTACATGTCACTTGTTAGACGCTTTTATCCAAAGCGACTTACATACTCAATACTGTGGGCAATCCCCCACATATGATTATATAATCAGACAACGTCCGTTAAAAAACATTGTAACACATATAATGAGAGACGTTCTGCAGTAAGGAGGGGCCTTTTACCGACGACAGGTGTTTTTAAATGTTATATAGTTGACGGAGCATTTTTACTTTACACAACACTGTTCAACACTTAATTCTGCTTCACTCTTTAACTAAACAACCGCGGATGTCTTGAAAGACTCTTTCGCTAAAGATTTTGAAGACATCCGCGTTCTTGTGACACGTAAATACTACGATTCCTATGTTTTGGTGCGGACTGCGTTCACAAAAGCAATGAACCGCTCCAGAGTTTGCAAGCAAGCGCTCCAAGACCACCTATTTTAGCGGACCAAAGTCTGGTTGTTTAGTTCACTTAAGAGGTCTCGGACTGTGTTCACACTGACCCAAATGAACCGCACCAAGCGGCTAAACGCACCAGGGTTCGATTCAACCGGACTATAAAACGCTGGTGTGAATGCACCGTGAGACACACATAAGAGAACATGTCTTTCTTTAATTCATCGTGTGTATGGGTCACAGAAATGCATTACATCACTGTGCTTTCCCCATACATTTATATCTAAAGAGATGTGACATTTTATGATGTATGAATACAATAGACTTTATATATAAATGGACGTAGTGTCCGTGACGTCACCCATAGGATTCTGCAGAGTTGCCGAGAAGCCCTTAGTAGGCGGAGTCGGCCACTAACGCTTGACAGCGACGTCAGAGTCTAATCCCTCTGCTCCAAATAAGGGCAAAGAGGCGGAGCCGAGGCGGGACCTGCTGCCTCCGAACTGGAAGTAAACAGAGCTAGCTCAAGCTAAGAAGCTAAGCTAACATGAAATACATGCATACCAAGTTACTGCTAACAGTGTAGTTCCCCTATATAAACGTTACATTCATAATCAAATGAGACAATCTGCAAGAGAATTAGCTATACTTTGTTATTCCTCACATGTAATCTCACTTTTACACACCAAAATAACGTTAACACAGAGTAAACGTTTGCTAATGGAGAGTCTATTTTGTCCCAAGAAAAAGTTCATGACTATCGATAAAAAATATATCAACCTATTGTTCATTTTCGCGGTATCCCCCACACATTGCCCAGTACACTACTGTAATATTTACACTTACCCCATGTACAAATGGATCCTTGTTGTTATCTTTGTATTCTTCTTCTTCAGAAGAGTTGGAAGACTTCAGGTTCTGAGGCTCTATCTTCACTGCTGCTAGCGAAAAAAATCTCTAGCGAAGTCGGCAACTGTAAAGTTTTTTTAGCCATTTTCTCTGTCTCTCTCTCTCTCTCCTCACAGACGTAAACTGATGGGAGACACGTGATTTATGTTTTTTTTACTTGGTGTGTAGGTCCTTAGTGATTTCTCGATGTCCATTGGTCATTTCAGACCATGATGGCTGCGGCCGAGATTTCCTTGACGGAAACACAAATCCACCAATCCCACACAGTGTAAAGTCAAGCTGCTTTGAGCGGCCATATTGGCTGCTTTGCCCTGGTCACAGTCTCACATGAGATACGCTGGAAAGCTACTCTTCCAGCGATTCAGCGGATATCTGAATCATATTTATATTCCTTATAATCAAAAATATATGATTAATTACGTAAATTATGCGCACCTGGACGCCCGGCGCGTCCACCGACTCCAGAGGGTTAAAGTAAAAATATGTCAATCTAAAAACGGGGGGTTACGTATTGTAACCCTAGTTCTATAAGCACAGGCGGAGCCCTCTACTTGGACTTTATGGGTACTACTCTCAACCATGCTATGCAAGCATTTCACATACTGAGTTGCATAAACGTAGCCGGCCAATCGGGACGAGCCTACCTTAAATGTGCGTGCAGGCCCACAGTTATATAGGCGCTACGCCTCCTGACTGTCATCCTACACCCTCTTCAGCGAGCGGCATAGGGAAAGACAGGGCCCCTAGGTAGAGGCTCCGCCTGTGCTTATAGAACTAGGGTTACAATACGTAACCCCCTGTTATATCTCACACAGGTTCCGCCCTCTACTGGACTCTATGGGTACAGTGGGTGGAGCCCTGATGGATAAACGCCCTATCGACCTATCACACTGCCCCTGACCGGCCTTTGGTTAACAGCCACCGCACCCCCACTTCCTCTCATCCCGGTTAAGACCGTGGAAGAAGTCGGGGCCGCAGCTTGAATAGAGCACTCTCCCACTCTTACCCCTTTCACACCAAGGCTTTTCCCGTTCCTAGCTCCATGTGCTAAGAGCTAGTCTGGTTCAGAACCGGTTCTTCGGTTCAGCTCCCGCTCTGTTCACACCTCTCAGAGCCTGACTGGTGCAGCCGCTGCTGCGTCATGACGTCACCGTTTACGTTGCTGATTTTCTCCCCAACTGCACTAACTACAACAATGGGGGACTGCGTCGGGTCGATGACCGTGTTGCTTTAATCATACGAAGCCAGATTCAATTAAATAAAGACTTCTCTCCGACCTTATACTTTGTTGTTCATTGTTTATTTAATGTGTTACAGCGGCATTTACCGACTGCTGCAGTGCTGGCTGCTCTTCCACAGGAGTTTATTCTCCCGTTAACTCACAGCAACGGCCGCTGTAAAGTAATCACTGTCCGACTGTCCACCACAAGCAGCTGATACATATTAGTGGTGCAAACAACTTATCGACTTAATCGATTAAAATCGATGACCAAATTAGTTGCCAACTAATTCAGTCGTTGATTCGTTGGTAACGTCATCATGTGTGTTTTACGTGCCGTTAATGGTAGGGTGACCAGACGTCCCCGTTTTCCGGGGACAGTCCCCGTTTGTTTTGCCCTGTCCCGGTTGAAACTGTCCCGGTTTTTTAAATATACGTTAAAAACACATAGCAACGTGAGATATAACGTTTCGATGTCAGGAAACACAGGTAAACACTACAGACCTGTGGTCAAGCCAGCCCCCACTTCGGAAACACAGTCAAGCCAGCCCGCACGTTGCTATGTGCTGTTTAACGTATAGTAAAAACCGTGACAAAATAAAACCGTGGACTAGGTCAATAACAAACGGGGATATACCTAAAACGGAACGTCACCACACCCACATTCATATACTGGACGCTTAAAATAACAAATATCGTTACCATCGAATCAGCGATCAATAATAATTTGAAACTACTTCGTATAACTACCACATTATAACTCGATAGTGAATGTAAAATGTAAGGATACAGTTATGTAAGAGCTTGTCTGACATTCGACTGAGTGACTTACTTTACAGTTGACGTTGCTCTGAGTTAACGGGAAATAACATTACTGTTCTGAACAGCGCAGCAATGCATTAGAATGTATGCTGTTTAAAATCTCAAATTAATAAACAATGAACAACTATAGTTTAGATTCTTATTGAATGGAACTATCTGAATCAAAGCGCTATGTTTGAATCAATCAAATACTTACGGTCATCGACCCGACGCAGATCCCCCATTGTTGTACTTAGTGCAGTTGGGCAGAAAAACAGCTAACGTAAACGGTGACGTCAATTACGCAGCAGCGGCCTACTGTAGGCTATCGAACAGTTAAAAGATCGGAAGTGACCACGTGAACCCAGAACTGACGCGAGACCTGAACCGAAAGAACTGTCATCTGTAACCAGACTATAGCTCTAGCACGGAGTCTTAGTAACGCCAAACTCCTTGCTAATAGTGCAAAAAGACAGTAAGAGTGGGCGTCTAATGCTCTATTTCAAGCTGCGCCCCGATTCTCCACGGGTCTTACCGATGAGAGGAAGTGTGCGGTGGCTGTTAACAAAGGCCGGTCAGAGGCAGTGTGATAGGTCGGATAGGGCGTTTATCCATCAGGGCTCCACCACTTACCCATAGATCCAAGAGCGGACCTGTGTGAGAAAAACAGGGGTACGGAAACCCTAGTCTATAAGCACAAGGCGGAGCCCCTCTATCCAGGGGCCCGCCCTATGCCGCTCGCTGAAGAGGGTGGGAGACAGTCAGAGCGTATGCCGCCCGAAACGTGGCCTGCACGCAATTATAGGCTGCCCGATGGCGGCTACGTTTATGCAACTCAGTATGTGAAGCTTGCATCAGCATGGTTGAGAGTAGTACCCATAAAGTCCTAGTAGAGGGCTCCGGCCGTGCTATAGAACTAGGGTTTACATACGTAACCCCCGTTTTAGAATTGACATTATTTTTACATTTAACCCTCTGCAGTCGGTGGACGCGCGGGGGCGTCCAGGGTGCGCATAATTTACGTAATTAATCAGTATATTTTTTGATTATAAGGAATATAATACTGATTTAGATATCCGCTGAATCGCTGGAAGAGTAGCTTTCCAGCGGATCTCATGTGAGACTGTGGGACCAGGGCAACAGCAGCCAATATGGCCGCTCAAAGCAGCTTGACTTACACTGTGTGGGATTGGTGGATTTGTGTTTCGTCAAGAAATCTCGGCCGGCAGCCATCATGGTCTGAAATGGACCAATGGACATCGAGAAATCACTAAGGACCTTAACACCAAGTAAAAAAACATTAAATCACGGTGTCTCCCATCAGTTTACGTCTGTGAGGAGAGAGAGGAGAGAGAGACAGAAAATGGCTAAAAAATACTTTACAGTTGCCGACTTCGCTAAGATTTTTTATCGCTAGCGAGCAGTGAGATAGAGCCTCAGAACTCTGAAGGTCTTCAACTCTTCTGAGAAGAAGAATACAAACGATAACAACAAGGATCCATTTGTACATGTAAGTGTAAATATTACAGTAGTGTAGCTGGCAATGTGGTGGGGAATACCGCTGAAAAATGAACAATAGGTTGTATATTTTTATCGATAGTCATGAACTTTTTCTTGGGACAAAATAGACTCTTCCATAGCCAAACGTTTACTCTGTTAACGTTATTTTGGTGTGTAAAGTGAGGATTTACATGTGAGGAATAACAAAGTATAGCTTAATTCTCTTGCAGATTGTCTCATTTGAATTATGAANATAGAGGATGTGTGATCAGGGTGGATATGCGAGTGTGAAGAGATATGTTTTGAGGCGTGATTTGAAAATGAGGAGAGAGTCAGTATTGCGAATGTCAGATGGGAGGGAGTTCCAGAGTTCCAGGTGCAGAGCGGGTGAAGGCTCTAGACCCCATGGTGGTTAAACGGAAGGGGGGTGCAGTGAGGTTGAGGGAAGCAGAAGACCTTAGTGTGCGAATGGGTGCGTTGATGTGCAGGAGGTCGAAGAGGTACAGAGGAGTGAGGTTATGGATGGCCTTAAAGGCGAGGAGCAGAATCTTAAAAACTATACGGGATTTGATGGGGAATCAGTGAAGTGGCTGAAGAACAGGAGTGATGTGGTTAATGGAGGGGGTTCTGGTGATGATGCGGAAGGCAGAGTTCTGAACCAGTTGAAGTCTGTGGATGGATTTGAGAGGGAGATCAAAGAGAAGGGAGTTGCAGTAGTCAATGCGGGAAGCGACCAAGGTGTGAACCAGGCTCGGTTCTACGGGGGTGCATAAGGGTGCATTGCACCCTCAGTTGAGTCGTTATGCACCCTTATTTGAAAAATGAAAAGTAAAAAAAAAAAAAGTGAAAAAAATGAAAAGTGAAAAATATTACATATATAGTAACAATAACAATTATAATAATAATAATAATATTAGTAATAATATTAATAATAATAAGAAGAAGAAGAATAATATAGTACAATTTTGGTTAAATAACATTGTCTGCTGCATTTATTTGTTCAATTTAACGGTAAGTAACGTTATGTCAGGTGTGCGTGACCTGTGCCGCTGCGCGTTCATCATCTGCAAGGTGCTTACACAGCAGTCAATGATGGACATCAGAAAATGGTTAAAACAACCAGCCCTTATCGCCAGAAGTAACACTTCATCTACTGCAGGTAATAACAGTTCAGATCATGGGGACATTACGTCACCCGCGGCAACTGTCGTGGACACTAACGCCCGACTAACAGGTGTTGTGTCAAATTATGCACCCCCGTCGTGAAATGCACCCCTTGACACGAGAACGCGCATTTGAATGTATAGTCCGCTATTCTCTGTTGTCTTTTTGATTGGTTCGGGTTGTCGAATCCTNAAATATATTTATAACACGGACAAGTCAAATCAAGCAATCTGATTGGTCGATAGCGTTTTTGCGGACCTCTTTGATTACAGATTTGAAAACATCGTTGCTTGCTTTAAAAGTAGCACAATTCATTATGTCAAACCTTGGAAAGTATCTAGATATCCCTGCCCTAATGCCAAAGGAACTGCACACTGAATATGTTTTGCCGTTTGATGTCTATGTCTGGACCGCTGCGTAAAAAGGAGGGTTTCTTGCCCCGTTACTTCTCCGCTGCTTTCTTGTTCTAGTTACACATTTAGCTGTGGCACTGTCGTATACATTCAATTTGAATACCTGAATAATTATTCGTATACCTGAATAATTTCGAATATTCGATTAATCGCTCCCATCCCTATAGGAAACCATCATTGCATCAGTGGCATTTACTAGTTTCCAAGATATGCTGCATTAGTGAGAGCTGTGTCTGCCGTATATTTGCTAATTGTATCACCACATTTTAATAATAGTGTTGCAGCTTGGTGGTAAAACATTAATGCCGGTCCATTTTTGTGAAGTTTGCCTTTGGTGGAGGAATTTATTAGTGTTCTTTCTGATTACTATAAGTCATTCAAAGTCAGATACTCTGAGCTGCCGTCCACAGTCCATGCCACATAAGGGTTATAAACTGGAGGTCAAATGTATTAAATGAGTGAGTTGTAGGTTAGAACTTTTTTAGCAGCATAGTTTTTTTTTTTCACATTTGAAAAACTCTTACCATCTACCAAATGCAAAATTAGCTGTTAGCTGTTCATCTTTGCATTGTATCACTGGATTATCTTACAAATAAAAACCTTAATGACATGATGATGGCATTATGTTCTGTGTATTTTCTTAGCATAGCCATATGCTGTGAACACTGGAAAAAAAGGATATCCTTAAAGTGTTATTCACGATAAATCTTTAAATCTTTTTATAGTATTTGAGTGTGTTCAAATGCAGCTGAGGTATGACCTCGATAAAGAGGAGCTCTCAAAGCTGCCTCCCCTTAAACAGGACATCCTCAACTACTGTATATCATTTAGTATTTGTCAAATTGTTCAGTTATATTCATGTATTTTGGATGGTTGGTTACCAGGATCAGTTCAACGATTGTGGCCCCAATCTACAAATCAGTCTTCTAACAACCCGCTTCCTTTTCATTTGCTGGAAATTAAAATTGTTGCTAATGAGGCAGTGGGTTTCCCACAGGGAAAGTAACCCCCCCATCAGTTCTAACCCCAATCTACCCAGGACCTAGTTTATGAGACGCACACTCACACAGGTTCACATGGAGTAACCTTGTCGGGTCCTAATTATAAAAGCATTGTGTCTCTGTTGAACACAGCGCCTTATTAGTCCTAACACTAACACATTCCCACAGGCATGTACCTATGTCCCTTTTCTCCATGGAGGCTTTTACTTGTTTTTGCCTAATTTTTGGTTGTTATTCTCCAAGAATAAAAGAGAGAAAGTGAGGGAGGCCAAGCTCTGCTAGAGGCTAATAAATACATCTGTTATCAAGCTACCATCATTGTGTGTGTGCAGTGAAATCAGCAGGAGGTGATGGTCACAAAGAATTTAAAAATGTCCTTTGATATTAAAAAGGCCGAAAGAAGCCACCCTGCATGCTTCATGCATTATTTTCTTATTTTCAAAGTAAATGTTCTTTCATAATCTAATGTGAGTAATATTGTTCTCACTTTCTCTCATGCTTGTATATTTGTACCATTTCAAAATTACACAAAAAAACAAGCTAATTATGGCCACAACATGTTTCCGATGACTCACAGTTGCCAAGGATGCCATCACTAAACTAACAGTAAAATAATCTCATCTTGTTTCTGTTGAGACTTAGTGCTATTGTTATATATTTTCTAGTCTAGTTATTTGCCTCAGTAAAGGTTATAGCATCCTTGAGGCGACTGCAGTTCTAAGCTTTTTTTAAATGTTTATTGTATCGCCCAAATCTATTGTGTATAGATTTGTATTGTTTCCTTTTTGTCTCTTGCTGCGTTGGGTCTTCCCTCTGGGGAGTCCACTATAGCCGCTGATAGTAACGTACGTTAAAGACCCTTCCTCTTGCAACAAATCCTCCTCACACTTCAATTCAAATTCTTTCTTGACCATCTAATACAATGAATCATAAGTTCAATGTGTTTTCAGGTTTATCCTACCAAAACACTTTCGCTTAGGGAAAGATGGACATTATTATTGGCATCAAGTTAGTATTACAAAAAACTTCTTGAAACAAGTGCTGGCCAGATACCACATTATTAATACGATTACTGTTCCTTCAACCAAAGTTCAGTTGCAGCATCAATCCAGAAGATTATTTTATTTATTATAATACTGTCGCTTGTGAAAAAAAGGAACTATGTTTTTATTCTGATATATATGTAGCCTAAATCTAAACTATATTGTTATGTTGTCACGTTTATTCACTTTGCCTCTGTGACCTTAACTTGAGTGATAACTGAAGAATACAGACATATTACAGATTTAAGTAAACAGCCTTGCCTTGCACAATTTTCCCATTGTATTGGATCTAAAATTTCTTCCATTCCTTCCCCTATAGTGTGTTGTTGTGATTATACGTTCAGCAGGGCTTGCCATGAGCAAAAAGAGCAACTAGCCTTGCGTACTGATAGAAACCGGGTGTACAATGTGTCTGAGGGACAGTACATTCAGTGAAATTCCTGCTGGAGTCCAATACTTAGCTGCTTGGTCTTGTATATTGGGAATCTTGAATTTAAAGACATTGTCAAATATTTCATTATGAGCAGTATTTTGAATGTCATATAGAACTTGAGAGTAATATTGTAACTCTCATCCCAACTTATAGACAAAAACAAACCTCATTTCATGCTATCAGTATTAAATTAACCTAACGTTGAAGTATTGGGTGTTGGTGGCTGCTTTTAGATCTACTATAATCTTGTATACACTGAAAGTATTGATGTGACCTTTGGTTGATTTGGTAAGCCTTAAGTGACCGCATTGGTCTGTCGCTCTGATGTTACACACTGAACATGAACACTATGCATGATCATCATACATGAGTAGACGTGGGACTGGAAATGAATAAATGTTTGAGTGAAAAACACACCTGGCAACGTGCTTTCCACTATGCTTAAACACACGTCCTGTCTCTCGGTGTACATCTAGCAGTTGTCCACGCGCTTGTACCTTTCATGTGAAGTCAGCACGAGAATATTCTGTGGAAACGCTTTGAACGTCGGCCGCCTCTTCAATATCTGGGACTGTCGTGTCTTCCTGAAACACCTACAATAGCTCCGACTTATTCTGCCGAAGAGCAGGAGCAGACATTATTTAACAACAGACATCCCTACAGAGATATAAGGACATGAAGTATAGCGTGATAAGACCCTTTCTACTACTGCAATAGCATTTCTACTTAGACACTGATAAAGATGACACGTTTTAATTAATTGCGTTATCCCCGAGACAAGATATGTACGCCTATGTAGGGCGGCTCGATTATGGCAAAAATCATAATCACGATTATTTTGGTCAATAATTGATATCACGATTATTAAATACGATTATTCATTGACTTTGAAAACATCCATTAATTGAACTTTAAAATAAATACAAATAATAATTTGAACAGCATCTTTTTAACTGTTGATTACCCTGAACGTATAATTCAATTGAAAAACCAATACTAAAATAAACGATACATTTATATTTACATTTAAATAAATTATATCAAAAATAATAAATACCAATAAACAAGATCAACAAATATTTTGGTGCGCACTTCAACAAGCTACAAAACATATACAAATATGATAAATAAAAATAAATTAGACTAAAATAAATTAGATCAAATATGTTGCAGTGCAAAAACAATGTTGTTTTCGTAATTAACGCAGGCCAAAATCGTAATTGCGATTAAAATAAGATTAATTGCACTGCCCTACGCCTATGCTTTTCCCTTTTGAGCCTAAGTTTGCCCTCACAAGATCACATTAAATGTATATTGTTTAGTTTCATCACCGCAGCACACAGAGAGCTGCGACGGAGGATTTTCCTGCGCTGAGTAATGATCCACATGCTGGTCAGGAAAGGACGGAGGAGCCCTGCATCCTGCTGGCCTGTCAGATAAATGTGACAGCGTCTAGTGTGCAGGGACAAACTGGAGGATGTAACCTGCAGCTCTCAATCACTCGGGGGGCTTGCAGAGACACTCAAAGGGAGCTGTCTTCTCTCTTTCATTTATCTCTTTCTCCCTCACCCTCGCCATCTTTCATGTTTCCTCAATTTCTGCCTTATTTCCTCTCTTCCTCGTTCTCTTTCGTGTTCCTCCTTCCATGTCAGCCTTGTCAGGATCCATATGCCGTTCGCAGATTTTACACACTTGCATACACGTGGATCTTCTCAAAGAATTCCTCCCTTCTGCTCCTTTCGTTGCTGCACACTGTCTGCGTCAATATCCGACCTAATCCAGTGCCTGGCTGAGGCTCGGGTTGTTCAACTAGCACACGTGCACACCCACCCACCCACGTACACATCATTAAACAGACTGTTATCCAAATCTCCAAAAAAAACATGCGGAATTGAAGGGATTTCTTTACAATTTCAAAATGCAGTGCCATTTTTAACGTATATATTCCTTAAACACTGCAGCAGAGATGCCCCACATGCCACTAAAGAATGAGGATTTTTCTATTAGATTTGAGCCGGCTGGAGAGAGGGAGAGGAGCAAGGCAGAGAAAGAGGGAGAGGAGCGAGGCAGAGAGTTGCCTTCATTTAAAATGTTCTGCACTGAGGCTTTTCAATTTGATTATGAGGCTCCATTTCATAGAGCCGGGATGCAGCGTACCATTCAGAATTAAATTGAGCCGTCGGTCGGCTGGACAAGAAGCCTCCCCGCGTCTCCTCTGCGGGGACATCGGGGGACAACATGCGCACCGCCGGCCCGCCGTGCCCTTTAGCCCTTTAAACCCAGTTTAGCTGGGTTGCAGGCGGAATGGGGGAAAAGTGACGGAGCTCGGATAGCTGGATAAGTGGGCGACGGTATGGAATTGATTGAGGGTGCTTTGAGGATTTGGAACGTGATGTGAGGACTCATGCTGCAAAGTGTGTGAAGGACTCTTTCGTCTTACCGAGGAAGACGTCAGCCGTACATCTTACTCCCACAATGTGCCTGTGCAGATACTCTCTCTCATAGTTGCCTCATTTGAAGCTCCTAATATCTCCCTGATGTAAAGAAAAGCAGACTGAGTGTTCATACAGACAGACGGATGGGATGGCCAGCCGCCCATATTTGGGTCAGACCTGACCTGGTTCAGTGACTGATGATCACCAGAGACAGGTAACCAAAGCTGAGGATGTAACAGCAGCCCTGCTCTCTTGGTGTCCATCATCAATCCTGTTCATTTACGTTATTGGAGCAACACTTCCTGACACGTTCTCCTTTTTGCGCCCCAGGCGCCTGACTGTCACAACATGGCCTTTTTACTCTGATCTATCGTCATGTAATTGGTCATCGGAAACCAAATTAAGGCTACATTTTGAGTGTCGGTTCACAATATAAGGCAATGTGTTAAAATGGAGATTAATTATCTTCGTGAAAAGGCCTCTGCTTGATTTTCAGAGGCCTTTCTGTGTCCCCAGGGTTTTATGTTCCCTAGATCAATAACTTATTTCCCCGTTTTTTAAGACTTGTTGCCATTGCCCTACTCTAACTTTTAAGCTGAGCTTCAAAAACCCAAAACTTTTCAGAATAACTTTACATGCTTTTTATACATTTTTGGTGTTCAGTTCAGTGGCGTAACTATCGACGGTGCAGCCGGTGCAACGCACCGGGGCCCAGAGCCGGCCTGGGGCCCATGCTAAAAAAAACAATATATATATATTTTTTATATATTTCTTTTTTGGGGCCCCAATGGCATTGACCGGCTCAGTCTTCAAAGTAATTTGAAGCGATGGGGGGCCCCCAAAACAATATTTGCACCGGGGCCAATCACAACCTTGTTACGCCACTGGTTCAGTTTGAAATTCCAAAGCAAAATCAATGACAGCCAATCCAGGGAATGGTGTGTTTGTCCATTCTAGGGAGGAAGGATACTCACCTAAGAGTTGATCATTTATTGTACAGTCATCCTTACTCACAGTTCAGCTTTGCTCTATAAATCCACACCTTGAACCAATATGAACAAACGATGCTCTTTGACTTGCTGGTGTCTCATAAACTGTGCTGGTACTTTTTAATCAAAGGGGTGGTGGTTGTAAGATACTGAATCATAATACTCCAATATTGTGTTGAGACAATATAGTAAGATAAACAGTCAAATAATAATAATGTCCTATAAATTCACAAAAGTAGTTTTTTCTACAAACACAACAACCTTTGTTTGAAAGAGTTGTCTTGGATTTTTTTCTAGATATCATAGTCCAGCATCCGAATTTCCATATCAAACATCTCAGAGCCACTCGGAAAGTTTGACTGAGTCTAAAAATACTCTGAGCTCAGAACAGGAGCTTCAGAGTGATCTACTTCCTACACAAAAGCAGGAAATTCTCTTTTGACAATGAATGACATTATGTTGTGACACTCAAAACCAAAAGAAAAATTATGTTTTGTAGTTTCTCAGTTTAAGTAAGACTGGAGATGAAACACATTCAAAAGACTGGCAGGCAGATCCTCTGTAGAGCTCGATGCAAGAAAAAAAGAAAGCTATTTACGAACTCGTGAGGACCTATAAATATTTAACAAAACGTATTAAAATAGCCTGTGAAAATGACCTCTACTGTTTGATGGCTTCCACCAGTTGGGTCCACAAATGTTTCTATATTAGATTGAGTTGGCATAGTTTTGTGCTTTCCTGATTCTGATAAAAACCCAGGGTGCTTCAAAACTTGGGTAGCTTTGTGTGTCAGTGAAATTATTAAATAAGTAGGGATTTGTATCCTTGATGCTGCATTCAATTGCAAAATACAAGGCATCACATTTTGCAAAATGAAAAAAATCAGACCTTTAATCCACTTTACGTCTTTAGGACCTTGCTTTTAATTCAATTTGAATTAATTTAATCTTGCGTCAAATTCAGCATTGCCTGCTCTATTTTTATTTTTAAATACACCACAGCTGCTCGACCACTATTGCCATATCAGCATCTATTTCTACAGTATTTCCTGTCATTCAAACATAAAGTTCACTTACTGCGTAGTCTTCAAAAGTATAGAGGGGTCCTAATGGCACAGATTAAAAAGCCATTTAATACAGAAAAGGGGATTAGAAACACTATGGGCTAGACTAATCCTTAACCTTTAGTCCTGTTCTCATGGAGCCACAATATGCGCAAGACGATAGCATCACAGGACTGGAGTTAGTACATTTCCATTAGGGCCGCCCTTCTTTATTCCCACCAGCACATTTAAAGGCATTAGGCATGCTTTGTCAAGGCTAATAAAAAGGGCCAGCAGTGCTATCACACACCCCCGACTTGTTTCGGAAAAAGCACTGTTCCATGTGAAGTTTTCATAACCCATTATGATAATCTGCCCGAGTCTCTGAAGGGTAGGGGATAGACAGGCGGATAGATGCTTCTGGGGTGACTGTTCTACAGCCTTTGCATGGATTGAACATTTTTAGCCTGCGTAACTGGGACAGAAACTCCCTCCTATCTCCCGGAAAGAACAGACACGATAGACGACTCAATGCAAGACGAGGAGTGTGGGCCGGGGAAATAGAAAAAAGTATTTCTCTCCTTTCTCGCTAAAGGAAAAATACATTTTATGCACAATATTCTATTTATTTGTTGAACAAATGTGCGAATATACGTGACTCTTATTCTTAACTTGCCCCTGAGTTAGCCTTAACCTCCGCATACACTTTGTACAGTACACTAAGTGAGTTTCAGAGGAAATGGGTTTCCCTGTTTGCCTTATAAAAAAGTGGGAATGTCACATTTGGTCCCTTGTACGCCTGATTTGAGAAGGACCACATTTCTTCGTTCTCTTTTGGGCATCCCGCTTCTACTCTCTGCATTGAGCAGAGTGTTTCTCTAATAGGAAACAGGGTCACACCGAGCATTAATCATTGATATCTAAATTTGTGCAGCCCAAAGATTCAATTTTCTGCACTTTGTAAGGTTCACTATTGGTTATATGGTTTTATTTATACATCATAGTCCATTCATTATTGATTTGTTTTTGAGACATCCAATTTTGATGCCATTTTCTTGAAGGAAAGGCAGGAACATAGTTTCAATTCAAGAGTTTTCAACTGTTATAGTTTAACTGTTAAGTGGGATTCTTGTTTTTTTCAAGATGGGCTTAAACTGTAAATGTTATCAGCTCTCAGTATATGTTTCTCAAGAAAGAAGAGTGGGTTATTTCAGTATATTTTGGTCCGTACTGTATGTTTTGGCCACATGTCCTGCTGAGTACTAAATCTGTCTGCTTTTATAACCAAAATTGTTTTGCAAGATCCTTCCCTCAGTGTGCCCTCTCCATGATGTAACTCCCACATCAATGCTCTATTTAAAGTCTGAACCTGTGTGTCTCTTAAACCACCTTCAGTTTTTACACCTTTTCTGTTGTGATAGTATTGTATTTACCTCGCTTCTTCCTGTTCACAGGCCACTACTGAGCAGAAGAAGCTGAGCCATGGTGGATCCAAGCCCTCCCTCTCCGAGAGCAGCGGCCGACTCCCTCAGATAGCCATGAACACCTGCAAGTACAATGGCGGAGTGGTGAGACCACTAGTGGGCAGCCTGGCGTCCTCGTCGCGCCGCAACCTTGCGGAGCTCGACTCGGAGACGCAGCCCTTGCAGACACTGCACAGCTCTGGCCTGGAGGTGGTGGTGTCCAAGGGCAACGGCGGCGAAGACCCCAGCAAGGCGTCCAACGAGAGCCTGGTCAGGGAGGGCAGTGTGCGTGCCGGAGGCAGGGCAACACAGAAGAAGAACAGGGACATCGGATACAGGCTCGGCCACCGGAGGGCCCTGTTTGAGAAGCGGAAGCGGCTCAGCGACTACGCACTCATCTTCGGGATGTTTGGGATTGTCGTCATGGTGACGGAGACGGAGCTGTCATGGGGGGTTTACACTAAGGTAGGTCGTGCGTGCGTGTGATGAATGAGTGGGAGCTTTTTGTGGTGTCACTGCTATTGTTGATTTTGGATTTGTGTGGGGTTGGCAGCTGTCACATTCATGAAGAGTGATTATTAGCACAGACACTGACAAGCAATGTCTAACAAAGGTGATGGAGTATCTGTCAAATTCAAATCAAAAGGAGTGTCATGTGATCGATGACTAACAGCCTATTGATTGGATGAAATCTATTTTTTCTAAATCTAATTTTAAAGTAATTTCTCTGCTTTTTTCAACTTTTTTTCTCATCTATCCACTTTTTCATTATTGGTATCAGATCTCAGTCTAGCCAAAGGATTTGTTTCAATACTGGTGCCTTTGTGGCTCTCTGTGGTTCCCTGTGAAGGCAGCATCTGCAAATCATGAGCTCTCAGCAGGAGAGGGAGGTGGAGAGGGGGTATAGCTGAGGAAAGGGGATGAAGAAGAGATAGATGTACGGGGGTTTCTGCGCAGACATAAGAGATAAAGACAATTAAAGATAAAAAGAAAGGTCAATAGGGAAACAATGGGAAACAATTCCAACAGCATGTCTTTACTTTGATCAGATCAGAGTGTAGAGGACGCTGCACACGATAGTAACATGTGACTCTTGAAGAAGCAGGGCATTGTGGGGTCAGGGTCGCTGTGACCTGGTCACCACCACTTGACCTGCTGTTGTCCTTGTGTATCAGCCAATCACGTCTGCTGCGTCAGGGTATTTTAGGAAGAATACCGTTCTCTCAGAGCACTCAGCTTCTACTACAATATTTACAAGGCTGTTTACTGATGATCTGACTTATAGTGCAGAGCGCTGCAGGTTAAGGTAGGTCACAGGACACAGGTCTTTGATCGCAGGGAAAAATAAAACCTTGGTAACATCTGCATGCAAGTTAAAAAGGAACAGAACAACATAACTTTATAGGTGGTATTCCATGTTTTGAACCCATTTACTACAAATTGTGCATCTCTTAGACATTACTGATTACTTGGTGTCCAAATCCTACAAGAACAACATCACAACAGTCTTATAGTATGATAAAGTTGTTTATTTACACCTTCAAAGTTAGCATTTATTCTGAGACATTTTGTTGGTAACCTGACAAATATAAATCCAATACTTACCTCTGCCAATAGGTTGTGTTTTCAGTTTAGTTTGTTTATCAGAAGAAATACAGTTCCTATTTTCTTGAATTTTGGTGGAAATGTTTAGCGCAGAGAATGAATTGGGCAAATATTATTATTCTTCACTTTCATTTACATTTTAAGGACATTTTAGGACTGTGTTGTCCCAGTTGCCTTGTTTTATCTCTGTTTCAGTCTTCACCAACTAGTGAGGAATATGTGTAGGTCTTTAGCTTGCTATATGCTATTCTATTTTCAAAAGTGAATGGCTAACCTTGTCTGTGCGCTGGCTGGATGCTAACTATGTTCTTTGTCTGATTGGTATTTGTATCTGTTTACCTTCTACTACTATTCATTTACTCGGTTCTACTAGGTTTATCAATGATTAACTACAAATTAATATTATATACAGTTCAAGTTATGTATCGCCACACATACAAAGGTGTGTGTGTGTGTGTGTGTGTGTGTGTGTGTGTGTGTGTGTGTGTGTGTGTGTGTGTGTGTGTGTGTGTGTGTGTGTGTGTGTGTGTGTGTGTGTGTGTGAACTAGTGCATGTTCTTAGCTGCCACTCCACCTACACATTCACTCTAGACAGAAAGGCTGTTAATAACACCCAGTAATAGCTAACCACTCGTCGGGATGCTATACTTTGTCAAGTAGTTTTGTACATTCAATTGTTTGTGAGTGTGTGAGCACCCTATCTTATAGTTAGCTGAAGTGCTCCCCATTGGCAGCTACTGGAGTATTATGTTATGTAAGTGTCTGACATAACAGATTATAGGAGAAAATAGAAAAGCTGCATTAATGGAAAGTTTCTTTTGAAGTTGAAGTTTTCTTTCTGTGAGTGTTATTCAACCAATACACCCACTAAATTAATGAAAAGAGCTGTAATAACATCAATTGCAAACATAACTCTTTCAAAAAGAAAACTGATGAGCATTAGGAAAGGGTCTTTTAGTAATGGCTTTTCATTTTTGATCGTTATAATATGCTTTAAAAATTGTATTCATAGAAATGAATCTACGTCGCTACCTTCTGAGCCACAGGAGCCATAAAGACTGTATATAAGAAGTGGATGTATAGTCGCCATGATGTCCCCCATTGGAAAGCCTTGAGTTTGGCCTTTTAGTCGTCGCCATCTTGTTTTTTAGTAACCAGAAGTGACATGATAGGGTAGAGAGATGTGCAACCGAACACTGAGTAACACATTTTTACAGTAACTTTCATGAACTGAAAACACATTTTACATTACAGTGCATTTAGCTGACACTTTTATCCAAAGCGACTTACAATAAGTCCATTCGACCAGGAAGATACAAACTTGAAGAAAACAGAATCATAGAAGTGCATCAGGTTTCATAGAGCCAAACATTTCAAGTGCTACTCAACTGGCTATAGATAAGCCAGCCCTTTATTAGTATATAAGTGCTTTGTTAGTAATTCTATCGCTCGAAGTGGAGTCGAAAGATGCGTTAAACTTCTTAGACAAAAACACAGACAAGACCTAAACCGAACAACACCTTGGTAGCAACCTGATTCTCACAAGGTAGCAACACCTTAAAGCAGGGGTCTCAAACTCAAGGCCCGGGGGCCAAATCCGGCCCGCGACTTCATTTTATGTGGCCCTGCAAGAGCTTGCAAAGAATATAATACGTTTATTATACGGTTACATGCCACTTTACAGAAGCAGGTTGCCCATAAACTGCATGTCCCACAATGCATCTCGTTTTGTGACATGCGCACTGAAGAGACTTGCAATTATTTGCCCTGGACTTCTGCTTTCAGACGTTAATTTCTAAGTTATTATCCTATCCGATAATAATCCAATTCAGAGGCAATAATGTAATATAATACATTATTTTATATATATATTATATATTTATATAGTTACAACCGGCCCTTTGAGTGCAACCTTTATGCGAATGTGGCCCGCGATGAAATTGAGTTTACGCAAGTGGTAACGGTTGGCGAACCTCTCAGATTAACATACCACTGTGATTAACATAGCAGAGGTTTGATGTTATACATCTAATTCTATGTCGGTCTGCCGATAGGTGCTGCATTTGCTATGTCCGATGGTTCAGTTAGGCGATTTCCCAATATAAAGTGCCGAAGCGAGTACAGTTGCTGTGGCCGCCCGTAGAGTAGCATAGCGCAGACGATGTTGCTTTATTCGGAACTCTAATTGTTACACATTACACCTGACTATGATGCTGGCCGACCGGCGTGAATAGACCATTCGTCGAGATCCCGCTTATGATTGTCTTCCTTTATGGTAAATTTCGCTATGGCTGAAGTTTTCGCTTGGATACGAATGCATTGGTATCATTGTCTCATTACAAGGCCTATAGGTTGTAATAATGTTACGAATCTTGTGGTGTGTACTAGTAGAGTGTCAATCCTACCTTCCTTGTATATTAGAGATTGCCAAGACTGATTGTACGATGATCTTCTCGAGACTGCAAACAGTTGTTATAGTTGTTTGTGTAACTAGAGTTCGTTTTTGTTGTTGTACGGCGAATAGTTTTAGTGGCTTACTATGTTATGGTATTTCCTTTTGCTCCTTTTTTGTTCGTGTTTTTGCCTCTTGTTGTGTGTCTGCTGTTGTGGTTGTGTTGTCTGCTTGGTTTTGTTTTTCCGCCCGTGGGTCTTCTCTCTCGTTTGTTTCTATGTTCGATGAGAGCACTCAAATATTAGGTCTCCTTCTGACCTCTTTTAGTCTATTCAGTGGTCGTTTACTTGAGACTTGTGTGACCGAGAGACGACGATTCCGATCTTCCTTGACAGTGTAGCGGTGGAATTTGCCTTTGGTAAGTGGTCCAGATTAGTCCTAACACGTCGGTAAAGGGATTTGTTTCTGTTTATAAATCAATATAAGTGTTTTAGAGAATCGGTAACATTTCCTCTTTTGTGTGTTCGCAAGTCTTTCTTACCACAACTTAACCTCCTTGAAAGGTGCATGTGGTAGTTCGCTACTACTGAGTCTGCGCCGTGTACCGAATGTAGAAGTTTGATGCGGCCTTGAGTGAGGAGGATATTTGGCACTTGTACCACTACACCTTTGTTGACTGGGTGCATTGACGTCCGACCGGTAAACGCGCGTTGTGTTGTTGGTGGTGGGTTTTGGTCGCTAGTGGGTGGCGTCTTAGTGTGTGTGTGGATTGGGTTGTAGTGTGTGAAGTGCTCGTTATTGCTGTTGTTTGTGGTCTGATAGTGTCGCTTCCCTCGTTTATATAGTATGTTTCATAAGTGGGTATGGTTGGCCTGAAACTGTCCTAGTATCTATCCCGTAATCGGGATATTCCTTTGTCTTTACCGTTTTCCCTACAAATATTTCCTAATCTGTTCCTCTC
>NW_011359588.1:74445-119007 GCF_000735185.1 Notothenia coriiceps
TGTGTGTGTGTGTGTGTGTGTGTGTGTGTGTGTGTGTGTGTGTGTGTGTGTGTGTGTGTGTGTGTGTGTGTGTGTGTGTGTGTGTGTGTGTGTGTGTGAACTAGTAAGAGACTGTGGTAATCTATAAAAGGATTAATGGGGTCTTAAGGAAGTCAATGGGTCTGTCTATGACTATTACTGAGTGGGGTTCAGTCCATTCATCAAGATGAGCGCAGCTGAAATGGAAGTGACCTCCCACCTCTGAGTGTTACAGTCGATGCCCCTCCAACACACACGCACACACACGCACGCACGCACGCACGCACGCACGCACGCACACACACATAAGACCGTTGGATGGTCCTTATATTCCGTCTTACGCCACATCATTCAGACACCTGGGGCTCAGCTGAGGCTTTCTGGGACCAGAAGGAGGGAAAGAGGCAGGGAGCACTGGGACTGGAAAGTCCTTGAACCTCTGGCAGGTGGATTAATTGTTTTACTCAATGTTATTTCACCAGGGACCTGTCAAAACAACGTCTTGAGAACATGTCGTCCACCTGAGGGCCAAAGCAATCTAATTGATAGCTAAAAATACTTTCTGCTATATGGACCACCGAAGGATAGAGTAATGTTCAGCAGCTCTCACTTTCATCACACTGACGATTATGAGGGATATTTCCACTTGTTGTTCTCGTCATTTGTCGTCGCCGTTGTTATTATAATAACAGCCCTACAACCGTTAGCCTTCTGCAGGCCGCACTTTTATACCCTTGCTGTTAAATTGATTTATCAAATAGCATTTTACCAACATGGGGAGGACTTGAGTGGTGCAGGTTCTCATTTCCTAGATCTATGGCCCCCGTGTCCACACAAACACAACACAGCAGCGCTAGTCTCCAGCTGGCCTATTTATCACCAGCATCGCTCTCTGTGGTTCCCCCCCTGCTAATGCTAGCCTTGCCTTTTCTGCACCTACCATTAAGTGGAAAGTCCCCCTCTAAGTGCTGGGCTTTGATTAATTGGTAGTTTAGATGGTGGGGAACATCCTCCATATATAATATCAGGCTGCACCTACACCTGCAGCTGCGTTGTTAAGCAACACCCTGACTGCCCTGTTTGTGTGTAAAACCCAATTATCTGCTCTGTTACACGTCTGGGCTAATAAGCACTGTGTGTGTGTGTGTGTGTGTGTGTGTGTGTGTGTGTGTGTATATAGAGGTGAAGGCTGTGTATATACTTTCATGGACTTACGTGCACGTGTTCATTTGGACATTTATGCTGCATAAAGCCAACATAAAAAAAGTATAAAAATTATGAATGATTAAATGCACTCTACTACTTCATTTCACCTTGTTGCTAAGTAGTATAATACAACTTAATAATCATTGGTTTATGAATTGATAATCTATTGATAATCTTGTTGTGTATATCTTACTGTATGTAAGATCTGGTTGTATGTGTTTATTGTGCTCACTTAACAATGTCTGAGATCTTTTTTCTTTTCTTCTTCTCTCACCACAGGAATCTTCATACTCATTTGCACTGAAATGCCTTATCAGCCTTTCCACTGTTATATTGCTTGGTCTTATAATAATGTACCATGCCCGGGAAATCCAGGTGAGTCTAAATTAATAACAACCTTTTTGTTATTCTTTTTATTCTTTTAATGATACCAGCTGCTTTTGGTATCAGTTTTGGGAAGATAATGTTCATGAAGCTTTCGTATTTGGCAATTGGGCCCTGGTAAAAATATTGAAATACCATTTTTACTACTGTATGCTTAAAATAAATTATATGAAATGGTATAATTTATGAGTTAGTTAGTAAAATACAAAGAATGACACACAGAAGAACAGTACACACATGAAAGTATTTGGTTGAACAGAATAAGAATCACAACATGTGTGGTATTTTGTTCAACAATAAAAAAAATAGATAAACTGTTATACATAGCTACTAAATAAATACATCTGTAGACAACTTTTATTTTGTACATGAAGTTGTATTTTGCAGATTTCTATTGCATTTGTTTTATTATTATTGTGCTGCTTGATCTGAGCGGCATCAGTCTTCTGATCTGAGTTAAATAAGATATACAAATCTTGGTTGCCACTTGTTATGGCTATAGCAATACACTGAATGCTAAATGTCTACATGTCTTCTCCTTCATGTTATACATATTTTACTCTAATTTAAGCATGACTTCTTCATATCTTGACTAGAATTTCAAATGAAATCTGTGGGTTTGATTTGAATAATGTGTCTCACAATCTAAGTTTGAAATGATAAACACTTTCAAGGTGTGGAGGTTGAAAGGGATGAAAAATGCTGAAAATGCCTCAAACACCCAACTGAGTATTGCAAGTAGAGATTTAAAAGAAGTCTTTGATGTTTGTCTGTTTTTCTTTAAAGCTGTTTATGGTCGACAATGGTGCGGACGATTGGAGGATAGCCATGACGTATGAGCGGATCTTCTTCATCGTGCTGGAGCTGCTGGTGTGTGCCATCCATCCCATCCCGGGACATTACGTCTTCACCTGGAAGGCGCGGCTGGCCTTCACCTACACGCCGTCGGAGGCCGATGCTGACGTGGACATCATCCTCTCCATCCCCATGTTCCTGAGACTCTACCTGATAGGCAGGGTCATGTTGCTCCACAGCAAACTGTTCACGGACGCTTCGTCTCGCAGCATCGGCGCTCTCAACAAGATCAACTTCAACACACGCTTCGTCATGAAGACCCTCATGACCATCTGTCCGGGAACTGTTCTGCTGGTGTTCAGTATATCCTCCTGGATCATTGCGGCATGGACTGTGCGCGTCTGTGAGAGGTAAACACAGAGTTGTGAATAATGGATGTTGCTGGGGACAGATTGAAAAACAAAATGGCTGATGCTCATTCACGCGTTGTGGATTACTAGACCCCTTTCCTTCTTCACTTTCCTATCTGATCTTTCCTAGGTTTCTCAGTGTTGCGTTGTTTTCAGTCACTCAGCTGCACCGGTAGAAAGAATTAAGGGGAATAATCGTAATAATTGACGTATAAATATTGTACTCATGAAGCCGTAATACATACTACTCCACTACTGTTTAAAAACACACAACATACGTTTCATTAGCTCAGCAATTGCTCCACGACTCCCCACGCTATAGCTATTTTAGATGGCTTGTCCATAATTCATGAGCGTATAATTGTTTGTTTGCTGAATGGTTTGTTTTGGTAATGCAGAGCAGCCCCCAGGATCCCCCAACCCGTTTTTCTCCCCAAAACTGCACATCGTGTTTCGTCTCCAGGGGACAGCAGCGATTCTCAGTGAAAGTGAAAGAGGCAGGGAGAACTGAAAGGTTTTTTTTTGGTTTTCTTTCTCATTTTGCATTTGCATAGGGAAATTAGACATTAATGCCAGCTTTGATGTTTCAAAGTCATTTGTGCGTAGTTGGAGTGGAAGGGGGACTTAAGTAGGGAGGGTGGAGCGTGGAAGATCTATAGCAACAATTCCTGTCAGGCCTACTATGAAACTGCACATGTGCTGCAGTGTAAACATCAGGCATCCTCGTCTGCTCTTACTAAGTACCCCCCCTCCCCTTCCTCTACCTCTCCCTCTCCTTTTAACTCCCTGCCGTGTTAACACCTGTCACTAACCCCCCCACACCTCGCACGCCAAACCCTGGATCCTCTCGTACCCTCAGCACCTCCGGCTGTTAGTCTGTGGGTTTAAAGCTTGCAGAGAAAAGAGCAGCTGCTTTGACCCCTGCTCCTCTGGAACACAGTGAGGTGGAACTGGCGTCACCTCAACATAATGTTGGCACACGTTCAAATATCACACTGTCCAGTTTTGTCCTATAAGCCATGTCTCTTTACAGTCCAGCTCAGCAGGCTACTCTACTCTTTGTTACCCAGCCTCAAAGATAAACAGAAGTTTGATATTTAAGGGGAAGATGCTTATTAGCATTCCTATAGAAAGTAACACAAGAAGATGGATGCCACTCTTATGTACTATGGTTAATGTAGCTTGAAACGGCAGCTTAGTTTAGCACAAAGACGTGAAACCAGCCGAAACCTGAGAAAGTTACTGATCCCAGCCTTTAAATGGTTTGGTAAAAGCGAATAATGCTATAAACAAAGTGTAAATTGGTGAGTTTGAAAAATATTTTGTTAGCCAGACTTGCTGTTTCCATTCTTTAAGCTAAGCCAAAGTTAGCCCTACAACTGTTTCCCCAAATGTTTAACTATTATAAAAATGTAACAGCAAAAGTCTTTGCTAAACATTGAGACAATGTATCTAATTAAGACAGGTATTCCATAGCAAATATTTGGTAAATAACAACAAGAAATAATCCAGAACCTTACATAAGGCATTTGGAAACCTGGACCTAACCTGTCTTTTAAATACAAAACGCAGAATCTTTTTCTTCAGACATGTTCTGTGACACATGAGTAGTGCATGCCGTCAAGCCTTGACTTTTTATTTCAGAATAACGTGTGTTCAGATGGGTGGATTTGTGTGTAACTGCGGATGGGTGCGAGCATGCATATGTAGGTGTGTGTGGTGCATGTGTGTGTGTTTGTATAATGTTTTGTTGTACTTTCTATTTCCCCACTCTGCTGCTCCATAGGGATACCATGTGAGTCCTCGTTCTTTAGCCATGGAACAAACACCACGAATCGTTTTGCACCGAGCTGGTGTCACTGCTGCCCTGAGTGGGGTTGGAGGGTTGGGGGGGGGGGTTAGTGGCATGAAGGGGCAGCCCCTCTAAAACAATTAACCGATGATCCTTTCCAAACTCAGTATGGAAAAGGAGGGTTAGGTAGACCCTCTAGTTGGCATGAAAGTGGCACCATCCTTCTGCTAAGGAAACAAGCTTTTAATGGAGTAGAGACCAATGGTGTGAGCAGCACTTTGAAACAAGTGTCTCTTTGCTAACGTGGGATAGGCCGGGAGGAGGAAGAGGAGGAGGAGGAGGAGGAGGACATTTGTGCTAAAATTGAGCAGCTCCTTCAAGTCACCTTCATGACTCTGCCAGAGGGCAATTTGTCTCTCACATTTATTCTCCTTATGCAATTGTTATAGATCCGTATTTCAAAAAAAGTCTTTTTTAGCCGCGACTCCAAAGATTTGTCTCGGAGCAAAAGCCTTTCTGTTCTTTGTGTTCACACATTACCATCCCATTATGTGTCTCCCTTCACAAAGTAATTGAAGAGTGTTCTAATGGTTTTTCCACAGACTTCTGTTGCTTCTGCCCTAGAGATTTTGCTCTAACGGCGAGGACATCTATCTCCTGTAGCCAAAGAGAATGGGAATAAATAGGGAGAGGACAAATATCAAGTAATTTCGTATATTAGGTATTGTCATTTTTGTCTCTTACTATCTATAACAGCCTTATTTTCATCTGCAGCTATATTCCACTAGTGTTACACAGTTCAGAGCTAGGTAGGTAAAGGCATTGGTTTCTATAGTAAATATAGACCTTGTAGAAGGGGTGTGTTCTGTGGTGAATGCAGTGACTCCGGATTTAGTTTACACCCGTTAAAACCAAATGTCCTCATCCCCCTTCGTCCCTTCCTCTGGTGAACATTGAAACAACATGAGCGTTTTTAATGTTTACTTATCAATCCCATCATATCAACTAAAAAGTGGAGGGCAAAAAAAAAGCAGAGGCGCTTGTTTCCCAAAGTGCTGTGTGTGACTTTTGTATCTTCTGTTAAATGCGCAGTTACAGTGTCACACATTGACCACGCTCCTGAGCCAATCACAAGACAGTACGGTGTGAGACAAGCACAGAGTCTATCTTGAAAATGCCTGGATGGGGGGAATGAAAGATACACAAGCAGGGACACAGAGGGGTGGAGGCAGGGTGGAGTTTGGAGGGATGCTAATGTTACAGTAGATGGATTTAACGCTGGTCACTGGCCCACTTTCCGTTCTTTTCTTGATACAGCCCATCTTCAGATCTAACCTACCTCAACTAAGCTCCTTAACTAAGCTCTTTTGGCTTCTCCCTTGCTACCACAAGGCTCCCTCCCTCTCTCTAACTCCTGACTGATCCTTTGCAGATCTCCTACTGTACCCATCTAACGTAGCATGCTTTGCCATTTTTGCTCATCTCTCCCTACTACTGATGACAAGCGGGCCTAATCCAGCCAGAACTCAGTTACACACTTGCGTGCCTGCCTCTCCGGTCTAATGCACCTTTTTTTCTCTTTAACTGTTATCTAATTCCCTTCCTCTCCTATTCTAACTCTGTTATCTGAAACAAAACTCCATTTGGAGGTGTTGTGAGACTGCTGTTTCTCACCTCGTTTTCTCGGGTGAGGACCCCTAGGCAAGCTGTCTGAAAGTTCAGCTGACTTTCCCTCAGAACGCAGCACTGGATTATCAGGCTCGAGTTACTGGTCAGCTACACCCCGGGTTTGACATCCTGAGTGTGTCATCGCTTAGCCACAAGATACAAACTCCGGCAGCCAAGAACACACAGTCCGAAATGTAGAACCAGAGAAACGCACAACGCTGCAACTTGAACTTTGTCACGCCAACCACAGCTTTACATAAAATATTCAGGCCGGTTTTACATCTTTACAGTTTCCAGGCTACAAGTGCAACCACACTGACCCACATTTTAGAATAACATGCTGTCCATTTTAGTGTGTGTATTAATTATTAAGAATGCAATCAAATGCATGGCAAAAATAATTCCTCATTATTCAAACTATATCAACCTTGAAATGTATATTTTATTTTAAAGCATTTTGTCCACAAACGCTGGTATTAATCTGACAGACAGCAGAGAACAAACTGTCCAAAACGACTCAATACAGTGGACACCAAGGATCACAGAGGGAACGCTCTGTACAGTTTGCCATGCATTTTCAATTCCAAGTGTCTAAGTACCTCTCCTACACATTTTCTAGATTATGTTTAAAATGAAATCTCTTCCACAAAGTCAGATGGATTTTATGCAAATTGTTTGCAACCTCAAGGACAGGTGGATTCTCTATGGTTTGATGATTTGATCTGATCATTTGTTTTAAACTATGCACGCTCAGCAGGCATAGTATTGATTGCAGCCTATGGCAAAGTCATATACAAAGCCTGCAAAGCATGTCTGCATAACAGAGAATGTGGAAGTGATAATCACCTGAGATACGATCTGATCACGAACCGAGGCGGTGCTGTTCTTTGTTCAGAGACAGCTGGTAGTAGCTTAAAGTTAAAGGACCCTCAGAGTCAGATGTTGCTTATATATCATTTAAAAAAATGCAGAAGTTGTCTTTTTGCTTAGTGTCAGTAATGCATAGTCTCAAGGTACCCCCTTACCTCAAGTAAAATGTATTATCTGTTTATATTAATATATATATAAGATTTATTAAGGGGTTTTAAAGAAAAATGATAGTCTAAGTGGACATAAAACCCTGATATTTAGAAAATTACTTTTGCCAAATATATGTATTTCGGGTAATGGTAGTTGAGCTATTTAAATTGCTATTTAAATTGCTGCTCTGACATTGTGAAACGTTGTCGTTTCCTGTATATTTTTTCAACAAAATGTGAGCAAAAATATAAGATAACATCTTTAGGTACAGTTCTAGTTATTTTAACGTACATAGCACTCATCAATACCTATTCTCTCATCTCTACTAGGACATGTTTTGTGAGCTATAGAACACGTTTCTCTTAGGGATAGGCAAACATCTAGAAATGAAACTATTTCATATAAAAAAATAACAGCTTAAAAACTTGTTTTTTTTCTGTGGCGCCTGAATGCGTGCATAGTCAATCTCTTGCGATCAATGAGCAAGTGCTACCTTTATGCAAAACTGGGTGTTGTGGGCAGAAGCTCAGCAGATTAGGTATTTTGCTGAACGCATTGGTAGGACTGGAACATGAAAGAAAATGCTGAGCTGTATTTCAGTGGAGGTGGAGTGGTGGTGGTGTTTCAAAGCTCGCCGTGTCCCCTGAAGGTTGCATACACAGAGTTTGCAGCAAAGTAAACTTAAACAATAGGAGCAAAGTTCCTTTTTTATAAAGATTACAGGAGGACTGCTAAGAACTTTTCAGATGTGTCTCCAGCCTAATGAAACATCTGTAATAGGACACTCCCTATCTTGTTACTTTAGAGACATACGCCACCTTCCAGCCCTGAAAACGTTGAGATTAAGGGATTTTGAACGGAGCTTCCCATCTAGTGGCCCTTAAGGTTAAAATGGACAGAAAAAGCCTGACTTGTGCTCAGCTTAGTAGAGAAACTTTACAAGGTTAGTAACTCATGACTGTTTCAACGGGTTATGTTACCTGTCTTTTACTCTTCCAAGGTGTTTTTTTGTTGGGTTTGTTTGTTTGTCATCAAGATAACGGAAAAACTACTGACCCGGTTTTCATGAAATCTTGGTGGAATGGGTGTAGCATGGGCCAAGAAAGACACATTTTTCCTTGATGGACTACATTTTTTTAATTTATAAAAGGATGACTTGCAGGAAATCTCACTAGTTATATCACTGTATCAGACGCTCACAATGTTATTATCCAGCATCTTTAAAATGGATGAGATTCACAAACTCATATACTTGATCATTTCTGGCAACGGAGGCCTGAAGCCTGCCTCGCTGAGAAATCTGCGAGTCAGCTAATCCAAGCAGGTCTTTACTTTTGGATTCACAATTTAATTGGTTGACAGCAATACATTATGTATAATTTATTATTAGAGTGCTATGGTATTGCTGTTGGTGCAACAAAATCATTTCATTCCCCGCGACTAATATACGGCACAAAGGCTAATCAAGTCTATCTTAATCATAAACTATGTAACACTGTTTCTATTGGCTGGCACTCCAAACCTTTGTATATTATAGAGATGTCCCACCCCTTAGTCTAAGTGGTTGACCAATCACAACAGAGCCGGCCAGCTAACCAATCAGAGCAGACTGGGCTCTGGTTTCAGACAGAGGGTGAAAAGAGGTGCTGCAGCACAGGCAGTATGAGAAAATAAAGACCTTCTTGCACATTACGGCATGGAAACATGTCATAGTTCACGCACAAAATACAAATATGAAACCTGAAATTGATCAGAATAGGACCACTTTAAGATTTTTTCACTGTACACTTTACAGCCAACACCGGAAGAGTTCAAATGTGTGTAAAACTTGGAGTACTTCGGCACAGTGGTGCTTTGAGCTAAATGCTAAAGACTGCATGCTAACAGTGACAATGTTAATGCTGATGTTTGGCAGGATTAACGTTAACCATGTCGACCCTCTTAGTTTAGCATGCTGACATTTTCTAATGAGCAGTAAAGACAGCTGAGGCTGATTGGGACTGTCCTTGGTTTTGTGGATATTAAGTCGTAAACCCGAAGTGATTTGACTGGAAACATTTGTACCAAAGTTATAACAATTCATTGTATGAAGGACATGAATTTGATCTGAATTTCATGACAATCACTCCAACAGTTGCCCAGGCATTTTAATTAAAAGCATAGTGGCACTAAAGGAAAAGTTGGACGATCACCAAAGTTATTAAGATACATTCTCTGGGGACCAGGAACGTCTGCACGTCTGTGAATCCCTCCAAGAAATTGTATTTTAGAAGATACACAGACAGACATTGCCATCAGAACTTATTGTGCTAAACTGCCAAACTTGGTGTATCTTAATTGTTCTGCAGTTTAAGCATTAACAACAATATATTAAGCTGAAACTTCTTTTGACTTAGCTTAGTTTTACTAAGTTGCGCTGCTACTTTTTTTTTACTTCAAAGCTTTAAAATGCACATATCATAAAATCACTAGTTTGATTTTGATGCTGCTTGCTTGTTTTTACTTGCTTTGCATATTGGCTGCGCTGTAAAAGCACTGTTAGGTTTGCAGTTTTTTAAATTAGGTCATCATCACTTTTTAATTCTGTTCATGTTTACTGCAACTAACACGCTCCCCGAGGAGCATCCCAACACATTTGTCCCCGAATAATCTCAGCCAGCGTTCAAATTCATTTATTTCATCAAGACTTGCACTCGTTGAAAAATTGTTTTAATTTGTTTTCGTTGATGTGAAACCAAAATGCAAGGGGAAGAGGCGAAGTGCTGTTATTGTACTCAGGCAATAACTGAGGAAAGTTGAGCAGCAGCCTTCGAGGTAAAGTAGATTCTTATACAGAGTTTGCATATTGGCAGGGGTTAAATTGAGCTGTGCCGGCACATACTGTAGGACGATGCTCTGACGTCATCACCCTCTACAAAAAACGATATTAAAACTTTTGCTGTTCTTAAAGGTCCCATGTCATGGCCATTTCTACTGATCATGATTCCATTGTTGAGGTCTACTAGAATAGAAGATTTATATTGTGCAATTTTCCAAACTCACATTGGTTTCTCATACAGCATCTCTGTATAGTATGCGTATTCACTCTGTCCTTGTTGGAACTCCTGCCCCCCCCCCCTCCCTGTGAGCCCACTGTGCTCTGATTGGTCAGCTCGCCCACTCTGTTCTGATAAGTCTACCACTGTTACAGCAACCAGAATATGACACCAGTAAGGGCAAACAGATGAGAATGCTGCGTGGGGTCTGGGTTCCGGGACGTTGCGCAGCCCGCTGCTGCGAAGAGCGGACAGTGTGAGCTGGGTTCATTTCCTACTTGCTGCGTGGGATCTGCGAGACATCGTGAATATACGCGGGAAGAGGGGGGGGGGGACACACACAAAACACGGAAGGGAAATTTAAATGTGTGATACCTCAAGCACTCCTCTTCTCATTTTAAAAGCAGTGTGTCATGGCGGCTTCACAGTCGAATGAATGTGAAGTGAAACAGTATACTCCAGAACAACATAAAAAAAACAACAAAATGAAATTTTAACCTTTAAGATAAGCACTTTGAATTAAAGCATTGAGGACAAAACACATTTATTTAGTAACTTTTTAAGCATTGCATGTGAAATCTTTCATGTCTTGAACGTAAATCCGAAATATTATACATTTTTGTGTTTTTAGTGCTTCATAAGTGTGTGAATGTGTGTGTGTGTGTGTGTGTGTGCGTGTGTGTGTGCGTGCATGTGTTTTTCTCATTTGATCCATCATGAGTGTTTGTTCAGAGGTTGTTTGATTGACTTTGCCCCCCGTATTTCCTCAGGAGAATGCATCATGAGCTTATTTACACACAATGGCGGTTACATGAATTTGAAATAATGTATTAGTGCACAGCTACACTAAGTGAGAGACTTTTTGATACATTGGTCATACTTTGAAGACATTGCTGAGAGTTTTGTTATTATTGTTGCCCCTTTTTAGTTTGACAGATTTCTCTCGTGTGGTTCTCCCTGCTCTAACCCACCACTGACGCAAAGTTTCATAACTCATTCGGATGTGAATCACAACATTATGTTATGTACAGGAGTGGATAAACAACATCATCTCTGAAATATTTGTGAATTTGGTTTAAATGCTTTCGCTGCAGAGTGTCTGTCAGGGTGAATTTACCAGGGGGGGATAAAAGTGTCTGCTCTAGACACGATATACCTCTTGTCCTAGAATAGGTTGAAAGTGGTGCCAGCTCTTCTCCATGCTATTCCAAAAATTGACACGGTATATTGAGAGCCTTAAAACGCTATCGATCAGCTCCCCATTCAGCCTCTGTCTCTATCCCCTTACGGCTGTTTCAGAGACGAGAATTATTGTGATATGCTCGTTGGAAACGTTTTTCCACCATTAGAAAAACAGATTATTAAACAGTCTAAATCTAAAATGTTTTATTATACAAAAAACAACCTTCTGCTTTTTTGTCAAAGCTCATTAATGTAGTTTAGAGAAAATATAATGCACTATGCATTGTTAACTATATTGCACATTCCTTGCTTGCCTCTAAGACATGACTCACTCTCGGCTCCCCCTTGATGACAAGATGAATGAAATTAACATACTAGTCACTTGTAATTACAATATTTAGCTAGCTGATCAAGTTTAGCCCCCTGGCAGCTATCAAAGGGCAGCTGGCGAAGTGTTGGGATGCAGGTAAAAGAGACAGGGGTGTCAAATTCAATGAGCTTCTTCCCTTGTTACTCATCCGATCCTACCCCACTGTTTACAAATGAGCCCCTGTTCACAAAGCAGTACAACCCCCCCAACACCTGGTGATACTGCAGTATTTGTCAGAGGTTGTTTTTCCATCTCTAAATGGAACCTATGTTTTTCCCACTGCTCCCCTGCTCTCAATATACTGGTGTTGAAGCATGCAGGATGCAGTGATCTTTTTTATTCCTGCATGGTTTTGCACAGACTGCTTTTCTGCATGTCATTTAGGGAGCTTGAATCCCACATACCGCACACTTTTTTATCATTTGAAGGGGGAAAAGGTGCTCACAGCTTCTTCTTTTTTTCCTGACTTTGATCATGAAGAGACACCTGTGATAGATTAGTTAATAGTTCATATTTGATATGTGATAACAATAGGATGTCTTGGAGGAGAAAGAGGATCGGGCAGTTGCCTTCGTTTGGAAAATAAAACTTAAGGGACTCATCGAAAATTGCTCCAATCTCTAATTAGAGCGGATTGTTCTGGCCATTTTGAGTCCACATGCTGAGACGCCGCTGGATAGTTCGATGTTAGCAATTCATGATTGGCTCGGTCAGAATACCCTTTAGAAAAGCTTCTACAAAATCCCAAGAAATTAGACTCCATCTAAGTTGTCCTGTCAGAAGGATGTTGGCGAGATGTTGTCTCAAAGTGTTTAATGAATATTAAGTTAAAATCAACTCCAAAATTAAAGCTTATCTAATCTCCTCCTAGACAGCCCATTGGGAATAATTAGACGAGTTGAGAATAATTAGACGAGTTGAATGGGGGGGCGGGGGTGAGGCAGATGGACTTTCGTCTTGCTGCAAAAGGTATGGGAATGTCATCATAAATCCGGCTTTGTACAGTGTGTGTTTTTTGGACTGACAATTCAAGCATCGCTGTCAGCTATTTTCAGCAAACAACATGTTTGAAGTGATGATTTGCATTGCCAAACCTTTTTTTCGGACAGCGGAAACTCTAGGGAGGAAGAGTTGCAGCAAACCGTGACCAATAAGCCAATTGTTGGTTTGATTTATTGCAGCTGTATGTGCATTTTTGGTTGCTTTGACATTACATTTGTTGAGTTGTCGCATTCAAATCCAGTTTGACCTGCGGTGCTCTTTATCCAGTCACTCACAGCGACATGTCCCGTCTCTTTGTCATTTGAAACATGTTGCCTAAAACGGTCATTTATATGCAAATGTACGACAAGAGTAAGTGATTTGACCTCAAACTCATTATTGAATGCTCCTTCATATCATTCCTCTCAGCAAATGGTTATTCTTTTCAAATTGACAGACACTGAACATGAAACATTCTTAGTGATGTTGCTCTCTCAAAAACATCGACAATTTTTATTTTGTTTGCCCAAAATGTTAGTTAAAGTTTCTTACGCATCAAACATCTTTCTCTTTTTAAGTTTCTCAATTACTCAAAGAAGAATAGAAACATCCTGCAAATCCATTGGATCTCATTTCTTTTTTTTAAATCTCAGAATGGACTTTTTTTTTTTACTCTAGGCTTTACAGAACAGGTGTAACACCTTGCACCATGATTTCTTTCTTCACCCCCTCCACCACCTGTTTGGTTCACACGGCACCACATTATTCTCCAGCATGCTCACGTTCAAGAAACTGTGTGCGGTTTTACTCACTTTTTGTATCCCGCTTCTGCTTATCTTCATCCCTTCAGGTATCATGACAAACAGGAAGTGACCAGTAACTTCCTGGGAGCCATGTGGCTTATCTCGATTACCTTCCTCTCCATCGGCTACGGTGACATGGTACCACACACGTACTGTGGGAAAGGCGTGTGTCTGCTTACAGGGATTATGGTGGGTTCCTCTCTTCTTCACACAGATACATATCTAACACTGTCACAGGAACATTTGAAAACTAAAACCGCACTCTGAACATACTGCACAAGCAACATAACTAAATAAGTTGAATTTTGTATTCAAATATTGAGTTGAGTGGATAAATATTTGAAGATCAAATAATTATGATTGATGAGTTTGCAGTAGCTTGAGTCCTTTACAATCTATTAAATCACCTGCGTACTTCCTTTTATTACAAAGTCCAGTTCTTTTTCGTATAAGTATATTCCGTCCTGCTGAATACCATACATTTCTGTCCAAAGAAAAAGTGCCCAAAAAGTTGTTTATACAAAAAAAAGATCTCAGTTTCACTGTTCTTTAATCTGGTTTTTCAGAAGAGTTTTAGGGGCATTACCAAATGTAACTTCATGGTTAAATACGTTTAATGACTTAAACTGTTTTGTAATGTTTCTTTACTGGTCCTTTCTGTTCTTTATCAATTTTTCATTTTAAAAAGCTCACAAACAAAATGTTGTTGTTGCTATGTTTGTTTGTCCGTGTGTTTGTGAACAGGGAGCTGGTTGCACTGCACTGGTGGTTGCCGTGGTAGCCAGGAAGCTGGAGCTGACCAAGGCTGAGAAACACGTCCACAACTTCATGATGGACACACAACTCTGCAAACGAGTGAGTCACTGCATGCCATCTCATTCTAGTTATTTTGATTAAATATCAAGGGTTTCCTCCCATTTCATTTAGGACTGTCATTTGAATGTTGACTAAAGCGAGACTAAAATTAGATCTGCAGGCATGTATATTTAGATCCACACCCCAGACGCAGAGTTCTGCAGTAGTAAAGTTTTCTAAACCCTATTCAGAGGTCAAATGATAAACACTGTCAAAATAAAAAATAAAAAAAATGATTCTGAAGGTTAGAACAAGACAAGTAAGTAGCAAAAATAATTGTTTTCGTCTCTCTTATTCTGCTAATTTTCCTATGACTTTTTATTTTATAGATCCCTTTAGGGTTCTGACTCCCAGTTGACACTTTGTCCTCATGATACTATCTGTAAAACTCTCCTGTGTTGATACTAATCTGAGTGTTGTAAATAGTCCAAAATGTAAAGTTCCTCTCGGTAACATCAACTGACTCTTTGTCACACTTTTAAACATCAAATCCCTTTGTTGTTATTTACCTTGTGGTTGTATGTTGATGTTTCTTCTCCTAGCTTTGCAATCCTTGTAACTCTGGTTCATTTGTTATAAATACATAGCTTGTAACTCAGGTTTTGGAAATAAAGTAAATGTAACTTCTTGCTAATATTTATCATGTATGCCTGAGTTTCACATCTGAATTTGTAGATTTGAAGCTACTGTACATTGTATGTCTTTCTCACGTTGCTCCTCAGGTAAAGAACACAGCTGCCAATGTACTCAGGGAAACATGGCTCATCTACAAACACACTAAGTTGGTCAAGAAGATAGATCATGCCAAGGTGCGGAAACACCAGCGCAAGTTTCTCCAAGCCATTCACCAGTAAGTCCTGCTCTGAATTTGCTTTGTGTAATCTAATGTGTTGTAAAAATGTTTGACAGAAATATGATGATTTTTTTCACCAAGAGCAACCGAGGGGAATCACTCAGCATGCCCAAAGGACGACAGTATTTCAGTGAAAATTGTTCTTAAGATGTGATTTGGGGAACATAACATTTACACTGTATTATTAATAGTTGTGTTGCTTATAAACTTGTGAGATTAGTCATAGCTGATAACATTTCTAGTGTACAATTTCCTTTGATTGTGTTGCTCACACACATGTTAACTCATACACACAAGCCCACACACTGCAAGCTAGTGTAATGGTCCTTCCTATCCCCCTCCCTGTCTCCCTCTCCCTCCAACCCCCTTTTACCCTGTGCTTACAGTGAGAAGTGTAATGGTTTCACTCGTTTCGTGAATGTCGTGGGGTTAAACTCTGTACTGTGTTCTGTCTTTGTTTTGCTCTATCACTGCAGAGCTCAGAAGTAAGTTGAGTCTTCTATGTATCCTCCTCCTACTGTTTCCTCAACATCGTCCTCCTCTCTCCATGTTTGCGTTTGACATGCATGAAGAAAAGCATTTGCTACCAAAAAAAACAGAAAAAGATGCTGAATTGTTTTAGTTTTTTTTCTTTACTTCAGTGTGCCATCTACTTCCCTCTCCCTCCCATCTTCCCTTTTGAATGGAATGTCAAAAAAAAAAAGCATCAACATTTTGCCACCGATGTCGATAGTGGAGGATTGTCTGGAGAGAACGTGTGAAAGAAAGAAACATCTTGCACAGAGTGAGCTTGGAGCTTTGTTGGTCAGCGGTTCATAATCATCTACGGTGTACTGTACTATGTTGCCCATGATTAATATAGCTGCTCTGGAGGCTATATTAACCTGCATCAACAGAACTCATCCTACACAACTGATGGCTTTGTGATGAACACACACACTGACAAAATCACACCCTCTCATATAACATCCTTTTGATTAGGTTTTTATGTTTGCTGATTTAATAATATCAAAGAGGTTTGTGTGCATTTAAATGGTCTGCAAAGGCTAAAATCCCAAACTTCTCTGTAGAGGGAGTCTCCCATGCACACATCCTGCCTGACACACCTTGATTGGATTCCTTTGTCTACTTCCTGGACATAGTGACATCACTACGTAACACTTGCGCTCCTATTGGCTAGGGCTAAAGGGGTGGGACATCTCTAAGCTAGCCAATTAGAGCAGACTGGGCTCTGGTTTCAGACAGAGGGTGAAAATAGGCGCTGCAGCACAGGCAGTATGAGAAAAATAAAGACCTTTTTGAAAATGTAAGCATGTAAACAAGTCACAGTAGAGGCACAAAATACAAAAATGAAAATGAGAATTAGCATAATAGGGCCCCTTTAACTTTGGCTTTCATTTCTTATTTGTCATAAAATGCCATGGCTCGCAAGACAGTGATGATACAGCACAAAAAGACGAGGCGCATCACGTAGGTTGTGGTTTTCTGGAATCAAATTGTACTCTTTATGCATTACACTGATAAGTAGTGCTTTTAGCTTTTAGCCCCTATTCTTCGACATCCATAAGGGAAAATAAAGCGGAGCAAACAGACTCACACCAGCTGAAACGGCTTCCCACAGAGATGGAGCCGTAAGCGAGCAGTCTCACTCTGCTCTGATATACTGATTTGCACATGAATAAATGCCCTTGAATGTCATCCTGTCTCATAATTTGCCGAACAGGGAGATTCTTCCTTACTCACGTCCAAATGATGACTGTGTGATGCCACCGCTAACAATGACACATTATCCGCATCAGCGCTAACAGTTCTTACGGGGCCTTAATGTATTTGATTAGACATAAAGAGGCACAATGTAGAAGGCATCACAAAACATGTCCGATGTATCATTGCACAAGTTATTTGAAATGTCCATGTACGTTTGGCAGTGTCATTAGAAAGATTTATTTTTGGCACACTCCATCTTTTATGTGTGGCATCAACGCAAATACACACATCAACCCATGAACACACACACACACACACACACACACACACACACACACACACACACACACACACACACACACACACACACACACACACACACACACACACACACACACACACACCCCGAAAGACTGGCATTTCATTGTGCACAAAGTCACTCACAGTCACTGCCTGCTTACTGAATGACCAGTGTGTATATATGAAGTCCTACCACCGAGCTGTGTGTAGCACTGACAAGGGGCATGTCATCTTTTTCCTTTTTCAATGTCTTACTTTTGGGTGGAAAAGATGAGAATGTTTTGATTTCAAACTGATTTTGGGGATTTTCTTGTATGGAAGCATATTGCATTTTTTCAACAAAAAAAAGAATAACAACCCATCATGATCTGGTTTTAAATTAATTTTTTTTGTCCCCTCTTATTGACAATAACAAGATCGTCTCTCAATATTTCGATGTTAAAGATAAAAATGTGCTACTTGAAGCATTGTTAAACAGATGAACATGGTGGTCTTTATTTTTTATAAATCAAATCAGTGTAGTATGCTTCCGCAATTTTGCATGTTTTGGTTGGTATTGCATTGACCAAGACCAGGAATGCTTGTGTATACATATACATATCTTTATATATGTATAAATACAGTGAAGTACATATATTTAAGATGCATGCAGGCAGTCCTCTCTATTTTCAATGTCATCACCCAGAGAGCACACTGATAAAAACTGTGTTCCTCCTCCTCCTCCTCCTTCCTCTTCCCTACTGGCCCTCTCTTCCCCTCTCCCCCCGAAACAATCTGTCTCTCTCTACTATCTACTCCCCCACCACTCCTTTCTTTGCCTCCACCTCTTTCTCCTTTCTCCACCTCCTTCTTCCCCTCTTCCTCCTGTTCCCACCTCCCTTTGCCTTTACAAGACTGCGCAGTGTGAAGATGGAGCAACGGAAACTCAATGATCAGGCCAACACCTTGGTGGACCTCGCAAAGGTAAGTCTGCCTTCGGATGTAACTTTTTAAAGTGGCAAGAATCCATATTTTTACATAGACAAGTAATCACATGACTACTTTTATACAAAAAGAGTGTGTTTAACCAACTGTACAATCTTCCCTGCACTAAATGGCATGCCCCCAGTTTAGAGAAGTTATAGCATTGAAGCTCGGCAGTGTTCTGGAGCAGCAGCACAACATATTAAGCCCACCTTAAAATCAGTTTAAGTGTGCGCTTCATTTGATCTGTTTAGCTGTCTGACATGGAGTCAGTCGAGTCAGCAGTAAAACAGCAACTTAGGTGTGCTGCAACTTTAAATAACTGTTTTCGTCAATGGAGTTTGGTGGCTTCAACAAGAGCATAGATAATGGCTTCATTCCTGTGTTAAGTAAAACTGTATACAACCCCAAACATTTGAACTATCCTTTTAATAATAAAGAGCTTTAAAATCACTGGAGACAATAATGGAAAAAAAATCCGGAATTATAAAGAAAGGTTTCTCTCCTTTGACAAATATCCAAGTATTTTTCAGATAACTGAACACAGACTCAACACAGATAAGATTCCTGTTGCCAAACAATCTATCTTCCGACTGTTTGAGGAGTTTGAGAATCCAGATCCTAGCCCAACACTGTGATCACTATGTGTCTGTCGGAGGGTGAATGCAGTGCGGTAGCTTCTGTTTTGCTGTAGAGGCGTCAGCTGACCCACCAGAGCAGAGAGGGGGTTCAAAGGGAGGTGCCTGACCGCAGCCTCATTTGATGTGGATGGCATTTGCACTCCAGTGTGTATTTTAAAAGGTTCTAAGGCCAACTCCTTTAATGTGTGTTTACTTGACCTTACTCTGCTCGATGGTCAGATCCATCTCTGCTTACCCTACAGTAGTTTAACGGCTCAATGACTCTTTGTTAAGCTCTATGGTGAAGTAACCCTTTGATTTCTGGCTTAAACACAAGTCGGGAATCATTTAGTAATGATTGTAAGAGGCCTTCACACTCTTAACTGGGGACCATTACATTGTATGCCATATGGTAATTACTTTGTCATAAATAATACACATTTATAAGCTTTATATACATTTTATATCATACAATATTGGCATAGTCTGAGTAGAATAATAACATGCAGATAGCAAATACATTAACCAACGTGGGCCCTGATGCGTCCACCGTGGAACAATAAGTTCCTAAATAATAGAGACGCTTTTCATTATATGAATGATTTGTGTCAAGCGCATACATAAAGCATTTAAGACCTTCTCCGGTTATAAATGGATTGGAGAAGCTGGTAGGGAAACGGTGGGAAGATAACATCAATGCTGACTTGCTGAAAGTATACAGCTACCCCTTCACACTGCTTCCTGTCATTATTCCCTCCTCTTCAGACTGAGTAAGTCAGATTTAGACTGGCTACTTATGTCATTTAAGACATGCAGGGCTTTTCCCCATGTAAACATACTGCACATCCTGTTAAGCCCAGTTTTCCAATGGACAAAATACCCAGTATCACCCGCTAACATCTGGCTTTTGTCTACCGTGGGAAAGGTTACAATCAGCAATTATTACTGGCTCAGCAGTAGTCAAAGGTATTCATCTGCGCCCCTTCCAGTTGCAGTGACGAAAACATTACAAACAAGATTTATATAATTATTATAATTTGTTGAACATACAATTAATATAATTTCCTTAAAGCCACCAGACTCTATTGACAAAAAGTAGATTAATTTGCTGCATAATATTATAAACACCTCATACAAACCTGGCATAAAACAAAAACCTCTGGTTTAAGAGTTTAAGGAGACCCTAACATAGAGCTATTTAATAACGTGCTTCAACTGTCACATCCCTAATGTAGAACTTGACACGGCTGAAATTACAAAAGGAAGACCTACTTCTTTACTGGCAATGAGGCAAGAGTTCATGGACTATTTGATCAGGTGTTTTGTGCTTAAAAAGGAAAAGGCGTATAAATAAATTTGGGTGCATCTTTACTTGTTTTTATTAAGTTATCCTCCTCTAACCCCCCCGGCCCTTCTCTTCTTCCCTCTCTGTCTTCCTTTTCCTGCACCTCCCCAAACACATTACTCTCTCTCCTTCATTAGACCCAGAATGTGATGTATGACCTGGTGTCAGAGCTGCAGGAGCGCAGTGAGGAGCTGGACAAGCGCATCGGCACGTTGGAGGACAAGTTGGACTCGGTGACGGGCAGCCTGCAGGCTCTGCCCTGCCTCATCTCCCAAGCCATAACCCAGCAGCAGCAGGAATTCCTGGACGGCTTTGTTCACCGCTTTCGGCCCGCCTCACTAGCCTCGGAGCGCTCTGAACGCTCTGAGCGCTCTGAGCGGTCGTGGACTTCCACCGCCCGCAGGCGGCGCTCTCCCTCCACAGCACCACACACATCCTCTGATAGCGGATAACCTTGACCAACCCGACGTTCCTCACCTTTCCCAAACCAACTCGCCACCTCACTCCTATCCAATGCTGCCCCTGTAACCGCTGGCGAGTCCACGTCTGGACTGATAATGAACCCATATCTTGACCTCTGACCTGATCCTTGCCCTTATTCTCTCCCTCCCATCCATCTTCTCTCCCCTTTCCCCCCCCCACATCACATCCAAATACCAATTCCTCTGTGACTGGGCGACTCAGCACAGGACAGGATCAGAGCTACTCCAAAAGAATAAAGAAAAAGCAAACAAAGACTTCAATCGAGAAAAAACACAAATGCATCAAAAAAAAGAAAAAGGGAAAAAAATGAAAAATGACTGAAAAACAGAGATAAAGTAGAGATATGGTTTATGTTTTAGCCATTGTATGGCTGTTCAAGTTAGCTTTTTTGTAAAAGCCCTTGTATAGTTAAAAAATGAATGAGTTCAGGGTCGCTGGGGTGAGAGCTGGCTATCACACCGGAGAGTCCTTAACCACGAGGGGGGAAGTCGGTCTGTGGAGACGAGAGCCTCGGCTCACCTGCTGGCCCTCTGAGGCCATGGAGGACATCCGTCCACCCATCCGTCCGTCTATCTGTTTGTCCTGTGACAAACCATTGGATTTCCCTTTCAAAAGACTAGTGTCATAGATTCTTTCCCATATGTAGGGTGAAAGCTTTAGATAAGGCTTGGAAAGCTCTGGCTTCAGGTCAGTGTTTGAAAATGCACTTAAGGGGGAGGGGAAACTGTCACACAAACGAAGAGCAAAGGGGATGCATATGGCATTACTACTGGGTAGGAAAATGTACACAGTTGCCAACTTCAAGGTTTCAGCTTCCTTGTTCTTACCAAGGGAAAATGAGAGCGACTATCTTTTTTAGTTACATATTGACATGTGATTTTTCAGTGCCTGAATGTATAAATAGTAGAGGGTTATTTAATTACTGATTTCAGAGCTTTTTTACGATGTTAACAGTCTGAATACAGCATTGCATTCCTTTTTCAGATACATTCCTCCAAAAATTTAAAGAAAATGTCTTAATGTAATGCATAACATTGCCTCCATTACACAGCAACTCTAAATGTTTTGAATTTTTTTATTTCTATTTCTACTAACACCGTGGGTTAAGAAAACGTTCAGAGACTAAAGCAAAAGGGAGACAGTCTGAGAGAATATTTGTGAGTGTGTTTGTCAGAGTTCACTTTTAGCTCAATGCTGCACTAATACAATGATGAAATATGTTGTAGTCTACCTTTCTCACCACCCCTAATTAGAGCTTCCTGTGGTCTTCAGATGATGGCATGGCTTGAGGTCTGCCGGTATGTGCGGCCACACAGGCTCACATCACTGGTCTCCATGGGTATGTGCAACAATGGCAGTGGAGCACATTCTTCCTCGGATGGCTTGATGATTTTATTTAGACTTTTATTACGTTTAATTTAGTTTGGGTTGCCTTTCTTTCCTTTCTTTTACAAAACATGTTTTACTAGGATACCTAGGGTTTTTAGAGTTGCAGAACCTAGAGAGTTGCAGTAATGTGATTCTGTAATGCATTCCCTTTAAAATATGAGGTGAAGAATTCATCGCTGTTATAAAAGGATACAAATAAAAGTGCTGAAGAAACTTGGATGAAAGGGTCCCTCTGCAAACTTAAAAGAATGGTTTTGGGAAATACATTTATTCATTTTCTAGCCAAGTGTTTGATGCAAAGATTGATACAACAGTGTAAATATGAAGCTACTGCTAGAAGCTGGTTAGCTTAGTTTAGCTAAGCTGAGGTGAGCTTGTGGTCAAGACTAGAAACAAGGAGAACAGTATTCCTAGCTCTTTATAAATTAAAACAATGTTTATTGGTTGTTTAATCCCTACAGAAAACTGAAATGAAATTGTCACTTCCTGGAGTTTCTGCTGGTTGCCCTGGCTACTGCGTGTTCTCAACATGTTTGTACTTCGGTTTTCGTACGGATTAAACAAACATGACTTTTTAAGTGATTTTCAGGAGCTTGTAAGTGTATTGTAATACCCCTATGCAGAAGCATCTGTTTTTATACTTTTTGCCTTTTTCAATATTAATTAGCTAGCGACTTCTGTTGGTAGCTTCTTATTTACCGAAAGAGTGCTGTCAATCTTTTCATCTATCTCAATGAGCAATCAAGTGAATTAACTTATTTCCCAACTATTCCTCTAACATTACAGTATTAGGCCACTGTGGTGTCTTTTTAAAATACATTATTACACATTGACTAGGATAGAGGATACGATTAAAACATTCTGAATTTGAGAGGCATGGTGAATGATTAATCTTAGAGTTATACATTACTTTTTGAAGATAAACATTTAGGATGTTTAAAGCATTTTTTTCCAGAGAACATATAAAAGGCAGATCAGGGAGTCAGCGGGTTAGTGGGCTAGCATGCCGTCCTAAAGTAGTTTGAATGGTAGATAACTTGCATACGTAAAAGGATGTTGGAGCTAAAACAGAGTCTTTATGACCCCTTAAGCTAATAGATAAATAGGATCATATTTTTCGCTGGATCTTAACTATTTCAAGATGCTACGATTTGAATTGGGGCAATCTCTAACCCCTGTGAGTGAGGTCATTCTCCCACAGGCTTTGGACAGGCCGAAGAGCACTTCATTTAAGAACACATTCAGATTGCTTTGAGTGGATCTTAATCAAGCATGACTATTAGCTTTTTTCCTTTCAACTTGAGTTGATGAAGCATGACTCTTTACTGCCCCCACCTCCAGCCACTTCTCTTGCTACACTCCATCCTCTCAGTATAGAAGGATCTTTTATGCCATAACAGTCTCTGTTTCGATCATGGACTGTTTCAGTCAGTGTCATCCATTGAGTCAGGACAGCTAACGTAAGACTGTCTGCTTGATTTTGACCTTACCTGCCTTTTATGTATCACAGGTCTCCACCTTATCATTGCATTGAATATTTAGCCTTGCGTTTGTCGTCTGTCATCATTAACAACTTCAGCCCCCCCAAACGCAAATAGGCTTCCCAAATGGCCCGCAGCAAAGACCTTTTAGAGGTTTGAATGAAAAAAAACGAAAAAACAGGAGGAAGCAGGGGAACCCTCAGGTCATGTTTCATGTTGCACTCAGTGTGTAATATTCAGTTACACCAGAAAGGATCGCAGATGCTGGAGTGTTGTCCCCCAGAGACGTAACAGTACTGGTGTTAGGGAGTTCATCCTTCATCAGCTGGGGCGAGCTGGGGGAAAAATGGGAAAGATGAGAACAGTAGCTCATTTACTGACAGACGTTCGTTTTGGCCCGGGGGGTTTGAGGGGGTTTGTGAAGAGCAAGAGTGTGTCCTGTAAATATGACCTCATTGTAGATGTCGAACAAACGGGCCGAATATTGAGACGCAGGGGTGAAGGTAGCCGGGAGCCCACACAGCAGGTTGCAAAAATGCAGTAGAATAAACATCTAGAAAGGAAATGACATATTATACAAATATTATATTTGATTAATTTCAATTTTTTTTTCTGCTAATGGAGGTACAATCAGGTTCTGTTTTTTAACCCTGTTGTGGAAGTTGGTTTTCTTCTGCACTCCTTATCCTGTCACCAACTAAGTCCTGCCAAAACACCATTCCAATATCTAATAGTGACCCAATTTTTCTCCACTAGGAAATTAAAAAATGCACAGTATTTTGTAGTAAAGTGAGGGACATTCATGATGTTATTCCGATGATGGTAGATGAGTCAAAGTGATAAACGCATCCCAGAGTCTTTTTAATTATCCTGAAAAGTAGGCTTTCCTCGTAGAGCAGGAATCAAAACACACTTCTACTGAACAAAAAACCCAAAAAGTGAAGAAATGTAACCCAATCATTGTTCTGTGTACACTGCCATATGATGCATAATGTACGTAGTAGCACTGGAATAAATCAACTTTTAATGGATGGCAAATGGGTTTAACATGTTCTCTGTATACTGTTCGCTGTTCCTTCATTTTGCAGGTGAACTTTTGTCCTAGCAAGGAGAGACACCAAGGTCAAATCATTAAAGACTTTCTTCAGCTATGACCTCACTCTCTTCTCCTTTTTGGCAGAGCTAGTATACTTGCATGACCTCCAATCTGAAACTTTTTTAAACAAAGAAAAGGGAAACAGCTAATCGTTACAGTGAAAGGTGAGTTGGCACATGTGTTGACAGATACAGACATCACGTGTCTGTTCCTGGAAAAATCAGGCACATCCTAAAACATGATTACAGGAGGATGTATTGACATAAACATTGCTCCAGAGGACACACAGCTGCTGAGGCTCTGTTCCAAAGTGAACTATAAGCTGTACATAACACACACGCACATACACACAAAGCCATTCATTTTCAAATAACAAGCTACTATTCATGTCCACATGCACAAACAAGGCTCAACCTGGTTAATTACAGCCAAATCAGGAGGGACTTGGCAGCAGACCGATATCCCGCAAGAGTGGCAGAGTCAGTCACCCTGCAGTTGTTGCTATACAACCCCAAACACATGCAGCATTGGAAACACAGCTCCTCTGCTCCTCATCCCTCCCACATGAATACCACATAATTAAATATAGTGTTGTTATCCCTTTAACTGGTAATGTGTGATTTCAAACATGCACTCTTAGATCAGAATATAGTTTCACAGTGCAAAGTTATACATTGGTAAATTAAGGCCATAGCCGTAGATACCCAGCCTGGCCTAAGCAGGTGCTTTCCAGTTTTTCCCACAGTAATATTTCTGTATCTTAATTAGCCCAGTAAATTCATCCAGCTACTGCTCACTCTTGTGTAAAAGGCAAAAAAAAGAGGCATCAAATTACCACAGATCCACCCTAGAGGGTACTTACGATGGGTCAATGGTGAAGCAAGATGAGAAGGTTGACTGAAGATGACCCTCGGACCGGGAATGGGTGGAGGGGAGGGAATCGACTTGCAGGGTGTTTAGGATCATACCAGAGTGTGAAAAGATCCTTCGGGGATAGCTTGCGGCCGGCAGAGGAAGTAATGATGAATTGATTGCAGGCCCTATTGTTCTCCCCGTCTGCCCTGGAAGCTAATGGCTAGCAGCTGCATTATTCGTAATGCCCTCCCTATCACTTTCAGCTAATAGTATAGCAGTATTGATCTTGGTTTTTGGCACTTTTTAATGCACAATGCTGTCGTGGTTGAAAGTGGGTGTGAAGGGCTTTTTATTCAAATTAATGTTTTTTTGAGTGTTGTTTATTCAGCATCAATCATTTCTCTCTTTCTACTGTATCTGCTATCTTGTTGCTGGTTTTTCTCTAAAGGCAGAATGAACTGATACAAATGAGCTTGGAGCTTCCCTGCCTCATTTACCTCTGAAGGAAGAAAATAGCCTTTTTTCAGCCATGTGTCAGGACTTCATGCATGAAAGTGCCAGTAGCGTTTTTATATGTACAAAAGTGGAGGGGCACGAACAACTTAGATGTGTATATATAAGCTTCTGGTGATTTTTTAAACACGTAAACAAATAGCTGTAGGCTATCCATGGTTCCGATAGAGAGAGAGGGGGGATGGGGGGGTATAAGGAAAACACACATCACCGAGGTCACAATATCAATCGATCCAGCAGAGCAATAGCCTAGGCAAAACACAGAAGATCAACAAAAGATATGACATAAAATGAACTTATCAAAGCTGAAGTAGATGGTCAACTTCATTCATTTTCTTTCCGTTTTACTGATTTGAATCGCTATGCTGCTCTCTTAAAATATATTTAAAGATGTCTTTTTTTTTGCATTTTTGGGGAATTTTTTTTGAATTACTTTCTGCTGACACTAGTTGTCCCTAATGAACAGTCGCCACTGAGTGCACATGTATGTTTCTACAGTGCGAGTGTGTGCACATGTACACTGAGATACACACACATAATGTATACATGCAGCTTACCATTTGTCCTCATCTTGACATAATCATTTAAACCAAGGCTAGAAACTAAGATCCATGATCACATCACTCACAATAACTGTTTTATCAGAAATAAAGATGAACTTTCTCCATATAGGCACCTATACTTACATCCATCACTAGTGCCTCATGTGTTAATGCTTAATCACACAGTGGATCACCATTTAATGATGCACTAAATGTCAGGCTATTGATCGATACCTTTGACCCTTTAAGCAATATAAGATTGCAAAATGCATAGGTCAAATTGAAATTATGTTTATTTGTATAGCACATTTCAAATACCAAATCAGTTCAATTGATTTACATAAGGCAATGAAAGGCCTGTAAAAAAATACAGTCAGTTGCCCCACATGCAAACAAAGGAAATGTAGGCCAAAGTGCTGTTAATAGATAATCAATCAAATCAGCGCGCTAGAAGCACTTCACTGAATTATCCCTGTATTGTAAAAGAATCTGAAAAGCAACATAAAATCCCCTCTTCAATTATTGATACTTGAGCGAGCTGTAGCCTACCATTTGGGAGAAAATATACGTTATTGGGTTTATTTTGCCTTTGAGCAGAGCCAGACTAGCTGTTTCCCTGTTTCCAGTCGCTAAACTAATCTAAGCTAAGCTACTAGGCTAAAGTATCAGCAAGAAAATAATTAATCATATTTCCTGAAATTTCAAGCAATTCCTTTGACATTTGCATAACTCACTAAGTATTTCTGTCACTCACTAATGCTTTTGATAACAATTCTACAAATATCTGTTGAGGGGAGATAAGCGATAAGCGAGAGACATTCATTATTTCAGCTATTACAAATATTATGCTTCACAGGACAGCACGACTGAGTCCTTTTAGTAACTATTTTACAAGTTAAGTTTGTGCTTTATATACATGAATCTGGCATTGTTCTGAATATTATTTTCAGCTGACAGGCACCTTCCGGCAGTAGAGGACGAGCGCGGCAACAACAGATGAGGAAGCTCCGGGCCAAGGTAGCTACTCACTGGAGAAGTGGGTTGCATTATGTGTATACTGTACTGGCTGTGAGTACTGCAGGGTGTGTGTGTGTGTGTGTGTGTGTGTGTGTGTGTGTGTGTGTGTGTGTGTGTGTGTGTGTGTGTGTGTGTGTGTGTGTGTGTGTGTGTGTGTGTGTGTGTGTGTCATTACAGATGTCCTTGCCTTGAGCTTTCTCTACATGAAAATGTGCGCTGCTGGGGAGGAATGGCTAGCACCGAGTGATGTCACATTACACAGCGAGTAACACACAAAGGTTTAAATCTTAATAAGGAGAGGACATGTAGTCATTGCTAAAGGCGAGGTTCTTGTAATCCTGAATACTGGTTACTTTTTAAATAACAACCTGCACTTTGCCATTTGCAACCATTAAAAATAGCTCAATATCAGGGTGGATTTAATTAATTTAACCCTCTATTTATTGTAATCTTCACAAGACACTAGAGCAGGGGTGGGAAACCTCCGGCCCGCGAGACCATTTGATATGGCCCTCGAGGTAATTTATAAACACACGCAAAAAAGAAAAAAATTAAAAGAAATCTAGACCGCAAAATAACTAAACAATCGAGTGCCTACTTTTCCCGACCAAAGTCAGGGTCCTTGAACACAACACGAGCCAACCCTAGATTCCACCGGGTCTGTCTGCGTCGCGTTACGGCCGCGTTACGGCCGCGTTACGGCCGCCTTACGGCCGCGCTCGCAAAGATCGCAGCCACTCTAGTCAATGGGTGCTATTCCACCAGACGCGCCGCGTTACGTCTCAGAAGCGTCCCAGAAGCGTCTCGGCGCTGGGCTCCGCTCAAAATAGGACTCAAGTCTATTTTTTGATGCGAGGCGTTGCAGAGGCGCCGGGCAGGAAGTGGACCAGTCAGAGCATTGCAGACCCTATCCCTCCGTATTCTTTCAAGTAGGAGGAGAAATTCCAGCGTTCTCTTCCGGTTTACAGGCACTGTGTAAATTATATACAGTGGGGCAAAAAAGTATTTAGTCAGCCAACAATTGTGCAAGTTCTCCCACTTAAAAAGATGAGAGGCCTGTTATTTTCATCCTAGGTATACCTCAACTATGAGAGACAAAATGAGAAAGACAAAAAAAAAACAGAAAATCACATTGTCTGATTTTTAAAGAATTTATTTGCAAATTATGGTGGAAAATAAGTATTTGGTCAATAACAAAAGTTCATCTCAATACTTTGTTATATACCCTTTGTTGGCAATGACAGAGGTCAAACGTTTTCTGTAAGTCTTCACAAGGTTTTCACACACTGTTGCTGGTATTTTGGCCCATTCCAGATCTCCTCTAGAGCAGTGATGTTTTGGGGCTGTTGCTGGGCAACACAGACTTTCAACTCCCTCCAAAGATTTTCTATGGGGTTGAGATCTGGAGACTGGCTAGGCCACTCCAGGACCTTGAAATGCTTCTTACGAAGCCACTCCTTCGTTGCCCCGGGCGGTGTGTTTGGGATCATTGTCATGCTGAAAGACCCAGCCACGTTTCATCTTCAATGCCCTTGCTGATGGGGAGGTTGTCACTCAAAATCTCACGATACATGGCCCCATTCATTCTTTCCTTTACACGGATCAGTCGTCCTGGTCCCTTTGCAGAAAAACAGCCCCAAAGCATGATGTTTCCACCCCCATGTTTCACAGTAGGTATGGTGTTCTTTCTCCTCCAACCACGTCTAGCTGAGTTTTTACCAAAAGGTTCTATTTTGGTTTCATCTGACCATATGACATTCTCCCAATCCTCTTCTGGATCATCTAAATGCTCTCTAGCAAACTTCAGACGGGCCTGGACATGTACTGGCTTAAGCAGGGGGACACGTCCGACACTGCAGGATTTGAGTCCCTGGCAACGTAGTGTGTTACTGATGGTAGCCTTTGTTACTTTGGTCCCAGCTCTCTGCAGGTCATTGACTAGGTCCCCCCGCGTGGTTCTGGGATTTTTGCTCACCGTTCTTGTGATCATTTTGACCCCATGGAGTGAGATCTTGCGTGGAGCCCCAGATCGAGGGAGATTATCAGTGGTCTTGTATGTCTTCCATTTTCTAATAATTGCTCCCACAGTTGATTTCTTCACACCAAGCTGCTTACCTATTGCAGATTCAGTCTTCCCAGCCTGGTGCGGGTCTACAATTTTGTTTCTGGTGTCCTTTGACAGCTCTTTGGTCTTGGCCATAGTAGAGTTTGGAGTGTGACTGTTTGAGGTTGTGGACAGGTGTCTTTTATACTGATAACGAGTTCAAACAGGTGCCATTAATACAGTTAACAAGTGGAGGACAGAGGAGTCTCTTAAAGAAGAAGTTACAGGTCTGTGAGAGCCAGAAATCTTGTTTGTTTGTCGGTGACCAAATACTTATTTTCCACCATCATTTGCAAATAAATTCTTTAAAAATCAGACAATGTGATTTTCTGGATTTTCTTCTCTCATTTTGTCTCTCATAGTTGATGAAAATTACAGGCCTCTCTCATCTTTTTAAGTGGGAGAACTTGCACAATTGGTGGCTAACTAAATACTTTTTTGCCCCACTGTATATAGAATAAAGATGATGATGAATGCATTTTTTTACCACTAAAATACAGCAACACATCTTTGATTCATGTCGTTTATAACTGGGATATTACAATTATTATTAACTTTGTCTGTACAAAGTAGCCTGTCCAGGAAATATGCCCAAATCAACAAAAACTGCAAACCGGCAGGCAAGACGCTCCGCTTCTGAAATGCTTCTGAAACGCGCCCGGTAGGGTATGATGCCGGTGGAGGCCGGACCAAAACCACGGCGCAGCTGTATGGAAAGCCAATTGCGCCATTATACGTGTGAATATACGGACCTCCCCGTATATTTGCGCGTATTTTCGCGCGAATATACGGACCTCCCCGTATATTCGCGCGAACATACGCGTGTATAATGGCGCAATTGGCTTTCCATACAGCCGCGACGCAGACGGACCCGGTGGAATCGAGTGTCATCACTTGGTATGTCTCGTCTGAAAGGGGTGCAGTTCTGACCGAGAGCACCAGAACGGCGCTCCGGTACTTAAAAAATGGCAGCACCCATAAGGAGCCGTACACATGCTGCAGTTTTTGGCGTGGCTGCGGTCTTTAGTTGTAAGCCCATTGGCGATCTGTTCATCTGTCATACTGATCATACAGTCAATAACTTTGTTGTTATTAGCATCTGGTTAGCTAGCTATGCTAACGAATATAAGAAGCTTTTTCTACATCCAGTGAGGTAAAGGCACATCTTTATATGATCATTATAGTTATAAAAAAATAAGAGAATAAAGTAAACAGGTATAAAATACTATATGACAGTAACAAAAAGTTGTTATTAATAAACAAGAATACAGTTCCATATCCATATCCATATCCATATCCATATCCATATATGTCCATAACTTTCTGTTTTGGTGGTCATGCCACAACCGTGCACGTGCATGCATGCGCGAGTCATGGTAAGATATCTGGATTAAGAGGTTGCTTTTTCTTTGCACAGCATGAAATGAATGGGCTGTGATTTTTAAGCGGAGGTCAATAATTTGTACGGCCCTCGGAGGATGTTGAAAAAATGTAAAAGGCCCTTGAGAGGAAAAAGGTTCCCCACCCCTGCACTAAAGAAACAAGGTCAAAAGATACAGTATAGATTGTGATGTTTACAGGGGGCTAGGAAACATGCAGCAGAGCAAAGGTGGCTTAAGTGGGAAAGAGACAATGAGAAAACTCAGTGAGGGAGAGAGAGGAAGCATCTAAGTGAGAAGCACAGGATCCTGCTGCCCTCTAGTGCCAAACCCTCCAGTTCCCTCTGTGGCAACAACGCAATATGATACAGTTGAGCAGAGAATTAAATATTCATTAAATGTGAGAATGATAAAGCAGTATTTCACAAATCTTATTTATGAGATGTAATTGATATCACAGAGCTGGCATCAAACATGCTTGTCTCTAAAAATAAATGTAATCTTGTGGACAAGCCACAGTTTCTGATCATTTAAGTGATAATACTTTAGGGTTTAGCAGTATTAATGAGTGGACTATGAACTTTTCTAACATTTACTTATTTTTTTAAAATTTAGAAGCAGCCTTAATGGCTGTCCAGGCCTTTAATAACCTGTTTCTTGCATCATTTTAGGTTAACTCACCTCCTCCTCTCCTCAGTTGTATTAATGTCAAAAAAACTCTCTCTGTTTCTCTCTCCCACAGATTAACCCAGTGGTGCCAGTGAGCACCAGCACACAGGCGGTTCAGGGTTAATTTGTAAGCTTTTACTCCCCCTCAGTTCACAACACACATTGACCAATCAGCCTGCCTGTGTGTTACTGCGCGTCCAACGCCAGGAGTGAGTCACCTGAGACTGAAGAGGGTGATCTGAGTGGGCCTGCTGGACACACCGGCCATTTTACGGAAGGTATCAGTTCCTGTTCCCTCACAAACAGAAGCTCAAAGTCCACCTGCATGATCAGAGAAACAAACTTGGGTCAAAACGGTAAGAGAACTATCTGCTTTTCAATCTTTCTTATTGTCTTCAAAACAAACATGCTCTGTTAGGAATGTGTTCCCACTTTGTGGCAGTTTCATGACTTTGGCTGTGTATTAAGAGCTCCTGCAGCAGCACACTGTGAGTCACAGCTCAGCTTAAAGTCCTGTGTTATTAGCCGAGCCTGAGATGTACTGTAGTAAAGTTGCAGATTCTCTCTCAGTTGTTCTGGAGCAGAGCCAGGAATACCTTCATACCAACCCAAACTATCTGATCTCTGTGTTTAGAGGACAATGTCAGAGTTTTGGCAATGTTTTGGTGTGCCATAAATCACAAAGCATATAAGGTGACCAGCATATTATTAAGTCTTACTGACATCAAACGTCTACTGACAAAGGAAAGCAAATAAACAAGGTAATCAACTTAAAAGCATATTTATGAGGAAGGACGAAAGCTTTACTGTTTTTTTCTTGCTCTCAGCGATGTCATCAGCTTTGTATCCAAAAGCAGCAGGCTGCTGTTTATAGGTAACAAACTGTTAAAAACAGCAAAGAATCATGGATTCTAGCTGCTAAGAAACAAAAGGTAGACACAGTTAGGAGTTGTATCAAACACAAACAAAAAAAGTGATAAAAGCAGGGTGAATGTTGGAATGTCATTATAATGGTGGAATGAACAAGAAACAAATGCTAACAATTGAAAACAATTAAACATTGTGTTATTAAATTAGGATTTAAAAAATCATCTCTTTTTTTTATTAAACAGAAATTGATATAAAGTTGAAAGTTCATACTTCCTCTTTCACATTCCATTTTGCTTTGTTTCCAATGATAGATAATGAAGTATAGTTAAAATCATAACATGAGAGCTACTGAGGCTCTGATGTGTTAATTATACACCTTACAGCGTATAATTATATACGTATGCTTTCATGCCTATTATACACAACTAATAACTCATCTTTTTACCCCCCACAGTTTCTCCCTCTTCATGTCTGATAAGGATTTTGTGATTACTTCTTTCTCAATGAATCAACACAGTCAGCCTGCAGCATGAAGAACTGGAGCAGGAAATTCAAGAGACAGGAGCCTGACAGTGTGGTCGGCTCCTCCTCAAGCAAGAGGAACTCCATTAGTGATCCACCAGTGCCTGTGTGGGTGACTCACACACCCACACCAGATAATATCACAGAGGATGGCGACAATAACTCCACAGGCCGCACATCCAGCACTGCACCGTATGCAGAGAAGGAGGAAGCAAAAGGGAGCATGAAGGAAAGGCTGAGATCCCTCATCCCTCAGGCATGGGGTGGCATCATGCATAAATGGAAAAAGGAAGGGGACAGTTTTAATGACTCTGAAGCCAGCAGCAACAGGATCCAGATCCTTCCTAATGGCACCAGAGTGAGCCCTCCTGTGAGTCCCCTGCTGGAGCGCAGGAAGTGGGGTGATTCACTTCCCAACTCCAGCTGTAACTCCCAGAAGCCTTTGCTGAGGGAAAGCCCTTCTGATGATCTGTTCGATCTGAACCCACGAGAGGAATCCCTCCTCACGAGTATCCACCCTGCAGAGTACTACGCTGAGAAGCTGGAGGTCTACAACCAGAAGTACTCTTATTTGAAATCCTGGCCAGGGTTGCTCAGACTTCTTTCCGGAATTCAGCTCCTTTTTGGGGGCATGGTCTTGGCCTGCGTCATCGGTTACATCCAGAAAGACAATGAGTGGTCCAACAGCTACGGACTCTATAACGGTGCTTATAACAACGGACTAGGCATGTCTGGATACAGCTACAGAGGCCCCATGACGCCCTTTATACTGGCAGTAGCTGGAATCTCCTGGATTATAACCTTCATTCTCTTAGTGATGGGAATGACGATGTATTACCGCACCATCCTCCTCGATGCCCCCTGGTGGCCTCTGACGGAGGGCCTAATTAACGTGGCGCTGTTCCTGCTCTACATGGCGACGGGGATCGTCTACCTAAATGACTTGAACCGCGGGGGGCTATGCTACACGACGATAGGCGTTAACCCCATCATGGCCAGTCTGTGTCGGGTGGAAGGGGGCCAGATGGCGGGAACAGCTTTCATCTTCATCAACATGGCCTTGTATCTGGCTAGCTTCCTTGTGTGTCTGAAGATGTGGAGACATGAGGCCGCTCGTAGGGAGAGGGAATACTTTGAAAAAAAGGTACTTGTCATCAATTCTAATGAGAGTTTAGATTAAAGAAAAGATCATTGCATATAAAGGCTGGGCATCACTCTCTTTTTTGTCATTTATTGCGCTTGTTTAAAATAAAACATGACAAATACCCTGTTTATTGTTGACAACAGTAATGGATACTATTTACTCATGGCAAATGAGCCCACAACAGCCCTAAAACCAGAGCGTCAAATCAAATCGAATAAAATATAAAGTCATTCAAGATAATCTACAGTGAGCCATGCCAATTTGTGGTTATTGATTTGTCAGCCTTTTCCAATGGCAGCCAGGATTTGTCTAAAAGCTGTAAACTGTGTTTTTCCTCAATTCATTGAACAAGCAGTTCTCTTTGTGTAAATGTGCCAGATATAGAAAAAGTAACAGTGAAGTAGACATTCCTATTCTACTTGTTCTCTCTCTGTTCATTTGTCTGATGTTTTTTGCGATGAATATAAAATGACAAGCAAACACAATTAAGAAGGATCAATGGCGGTATTGTATAGATATTGAATTATGAAAGACAAAGTTGCTGTGGCCTGTATTTTTGTAGAACCAACATTTTTTTAATAAACAGCACAAAATATACACATATATACTGCTCTGATAAAATAACTGAAGATAGAAAATAATATAGCAACAACAGCATTACTACGTGAAGCCCATGTTATGTAGCATGTTAGCAAGACCAGTCCATGGTCATCCTAGCAGCTCTGTGAGGCAGTATGCACACTGCGGTTTCAGCTCAAAGCTAACATCATTGTAAAGTTTATAAGTTAAAGTTTATAAGTTACAGTTTACCATGTTTACCATCTTTGCGTATTACGCTGTTGATATTTTTCAGTCCAGTCCAACAGATTAACCGACTATGGAGCAGCTAGAATCTTTTAGCACAAATAGCTAATGTTGAATGTGACTGGAAGCTGATCCTATTTAATTTGTACTAAATTCCCATTTACCATTTCAGTGCGCAAAAAATACAATCTTTTTTAGAATTAGACTAGACTGTTGTATTTTGTTTTTTTTATTAAGATTGTTTTTAGTAATGTCAATCAACACAGACTAGTTCGCTCGTTACTGTTTGCTAATAGACTCGAGTTTTCCAGCATTGCAGCCACCACCAATCGGTGAGAAACGGCATGGTTAGCTACTATATTTGATATTACAGGCCTGCACAGAGTGATTTATGACTTATTACATCCTTTATTTTGTATTTTTGTTTCAATGATCCTCTGTCTTTCTTACCTTTAGCCCAAGGAGGAGTTTCACCAGTCCATCCCACTAACACCTCAAAAAACAAAGCACATTTCATTCAAGGATGAAACGGATAAGTCTCTGAGTACAGGTTTTACCAACCAAAAAGTGCTCCATAAGAACCCAGTCAGTGTGAACAGAGCCACAGCGTCTGAATACACTCCCAAAGTTCACATCATCGCAGACTATATCATGTGAGTGAACATTTGAGCTATGCATGTTATAGAGTTGTATAAATAATGTACTCAAGATTTCTTTCTATCTATTAGTCATTTATACTTCCTACTGTTCAATGTAATCGAATGTCTTTCTTCTTTCCGATAGAAAGTATCCAGAGATCAGCTGTGTGGAAAAAAGGGAAAAGTACAAAGCGGTTTTCAATGACCAGTATCAGGAATACAAGGACCTTCACAGAGACATCAGCAGCACCCTCCAGAAGTTCAGAGAGCTGGACGCCACCATGGCACAACTTCCCAGAGAGGGAAAAAGCCAAGAGGTGAGCGACCTTTACTAAACCATTTCCATAATTAATATAAACCACTCCTTTAATTGAATTTGAGGTAAAAGTGACCTAATAAGACCTCCTTATAGTACAGACATGTTTCCACATGGTTTGATGCAAACGATTTTTTTCCAAAAAAATGTATAGGATAAGCAGAGGATTCAAACTATTTTGCGGAAGTATCAGCAGAAAAAGAGCGTAAGTTAAATATTGATTTCCCCATAATGTTCTTCCATCTGTTCACTCTAAAACATTTGAAAAATGTATTTGGCAATCTCACATTTAACTCCAACATGTGTTCAAATTGTATCAATAGTGTCAACACCTATTATCTCCTTTTCTTTATTAAAGCTTTCAACTTATGCAAATAATATTGCTTGTACAGTAAAACTGAAAACGTTTCATTTAACGCAGCTTTTACAGAATAATTCAGGCAAGACTAAAGTTAGAAAAGAAAAAACTAAGGCTACATCCATTAATCAATTAATTATTTGATGTGTGTGTTTTCACAGGACCCTGGCTTCCTGGAGAAAAAGGAACGCTGCGAATATTTAAAAGCTAAATTAAGTTACATTAAAAACAGAATCCACACTTTTGACGAACAGGCCATGGAAAATGAATGGGAATGAAGAAGAACAGAGAGAAATGGCTTAAGCACCCAATGAGCAGACAAAACAAATAACCTTTTAGTCAGTGATTCATTGTCTCTTTTTTATGCTTTCTCATATGTTGATTGCATTGAATATATTTATTGCGTTAACAAGAAGTTAGAGGTTAACATGAAACCTGTTTTTTTTAACACCAGAGCTAATGCACTATAAGGGCTGAATGGTACACTCCTTTTGTATTGTGTTCGTACATGTAAATTCAGTGTTTTACCAGTGATTGCACTAAATATCTTGTAAAGTTTGTATCATAAAGGTTGGATTTTTGTAACTTACATGTACTGTATGCTGTTTTTTATTTGCACAATCATTGTATATTTTGTGCCCTGTGTTGACAGTTGGTTTAAATTACGACCTATGTTGGCTTCTTTGTTTTGCTCCTTAGGTGTGTTATGTAATACATGATTTGTATTGTCCTTCAGCTTTTTTATTTCTCTATGTTTATAAAACAAAAATAAATCTAGTTCAGAATTAAGTTGGGAGCTCGGTAAAGAGACTTTACAAATATTTGTTTAGGCTCTATTAGCCTGGTGCCTTTCTAACTTGAAAACACCAAAAGGTAATTTTGTTAATATGAAACATCTAAGATGCATTTAAGTAATTTGAGTCAACCTCTGGATGTTAATTTTAGACAGATATTTAGCGTCTGACTGGCTATATATCTAGTTTATATATTTAAAACAGATGTTTTAAACATACAAGGGACACATACCAGGACATTTTAAATGAATCTTCTATTTATGTGAAGATATAATAATCTATTCTTTTTTCAACTGCAATTAGGCCAGACTCCCACATTATATGACTATATTTCCGGTGTCCTTGTTGCTAATTTCTGCATTATCATTATCACTGATTGTTTTCTGCTCATTAATACAGTGACAGTCACTGCAGTGTCTATCAATAAAACATTATCAAAGTATTTTCTCCTCTTCTCTGCTGTATTGTGTCGACAGTGATATTCGGATGTTTTTTGAACAGCAGCATTAAGGTCAATAATGTTTGCTGCAGGCTGCTGTTGTTAAGCGGTTTGGACACAGGTAAAATGTTTAATCTCCCATAAACAAACAGCAAGTTTGTGAGAGCCGTTAAATGGTTTAACCAAGCAACATATTGGACAGTGTATCTCCACACCACTATACTTAAACTGTCTGAAACGGTCTGACCAAAAATATATATTTGTATGTATTTGTAATGTATTTTGACTCAAACAAATTAACTAGATATTTTTGTTTCTTGAACAATTATAAACGAATAAACATTATATTCAAATAGTAATGCAGTAATTTGCTGTTGATCCAAAAATCAATTAACTGCCTTTTATGTAGGTACAATGGACAAATAGTGTATGGCTACTTACAGAAGAACAATGCAACTTTAAAAATAATGAATGATACAGGCATTATTATTATTATTATAATTATAATTATTATTAATACAATGATGGAGCTAGAAGTCATATTCACATAATTAAAATATTCAAATTATTTTATAACTTGACCAGGCCTCTGAGAGCTACTTCTCATGCAGTCTTTAATGTTTAATGTCAGGGAGCTACAGCCTACATGCAGGACCTGTGAAAGCGGACACGTGTCTCTCCGGCGGGACAGCAGTGGGGGATCTGTCCTCCTGAGACACAGCCGCTCCGCAGGTTTCGTTTACGGGCTTTTTGTTAAGTGAAAGTATCCTTCAAAGGAAATGACTCGGTTTATGATCGTCGCTGAAGTATAAAGAGGACAGTGTGCGGTTCGAGAGGAGACTCATGAATGACGCGAGATATGAGCAGGACCTGTGCGAAGTTGAGGAACGTTTCCATAGTGCCCGGGTAAGTGTTTTACTCTTTGTGACTGATCATTTCAGTGTTAAAGTTGCTACAAAGTCTATTTCCTTTCAAAGTGATCAATTTGTTGTCCTGCTGAATGTAAGAACATGTTTAGGCTTTGATAATGGACGTTTAAAGCCTTTGGATATTAAGCTAGACACAACTATGGACATAGATATCTTTCACCTCAGTTTATTTGAATGTATTTATCTAATTCATATCATCACGAATTAAGAACAGAGGGAGACAAATTAAAGAAATATAGTTAGAAGTATTTTTATTTTTAAGCTTTTCTTACTATCTGAGGGCAAATTGGAAGTATGGTAATATTAATCATATAATGATTTACCCAAACACGTCTACCACAGTGGTTGGTCCTATTTTGTATCTCCCCTTGTCTCAGTGAGCAGGTGCACTCAGGTGACATGCCTCCTCTTATCTGCTGTCAGTCTGAATTATTGAAGCCTGTTGGGTTGAGTTCCTCTGGAGTGATGAAGCGTGGGTCAGCGTTATCCGAGAGGGGGTTCAGGGATGGGCTGAGGTGATTGAAGGGCAGAGAGGTGCATGCTGGGCCTTAAGAAGTGCTTAAAAAGCTTACTCACAACAAAAACTGCTGAAAGGATTGAGGAACAGGCATTTGAAATATTTATTTTTATGCATTTACATTCCTTTTTAAAGGGGTAGCTCACCCGTTTCTTTGTGAGAGTGTTAAAAAATACTGGCCTTCTCTCTATTTAATTGACCAAACTATTATTTTTCTACTGAAACATTTAAAGTAGATACTACATGGAAATCTTACAACAACCATCATTTTAAGATGACAAATTCAAGTTGTTGTGGCTTTGAGCACCACAAGCCGACAACCATCTATCTTATTTATTCCAGAGAACTGGCAGACATCTCTACAGCTGATATCTACAACACTTTGGCAAATCACACCAGAACAGTATTGATACATAGCTCTACAGGTAAGGGGGAACATTTTAGTTTTGGGGTGAACTGTCCCTTTAATAGTCAATTTTCTAATCAAGGCACACATGTTAGAATTCATGTTAAAACTTCAAATCTTCTCTTAAATGCATTACTATGTCGTGCTAAAACACATTTAAGCAAGTAATGTCATAAAAAGAAATTGCCCTCATGAATGACTTAGTCCATATTTTTCCTCTCTTCCAGGTGAAATTGCAGTAATATCCTCGAAATCATGTATGAGCCTCGGTACTACGATAGCCCCCCTGTGTACAGCCCACCTTACAGCACTAACTCCCACAGCTTCTACCCCCCACGGAGCGTCCACTCCCCGCAGAGCCAGTATGTCCCCTACACCAACAACGTCCCCCCGGACTCCCACTACATGGAGGAGAAGCCTCAGCACTTCTACCGCTGGTTTTCTCCTCCTGGCTTCGTCAAATCCTTCCAAGGAGCAACGGTCCTCATGTGCTTTCTCATCTTCGCCTGCGTGGCCTCCACCTTAGTGTGGGACATGAATGGATTTGGGTACGGGGGCTACGGTGTCGGGGCTGCAGGGGGTGGTGCAGGGATGGAGTCTGGATATTATGGAGGCAGCTACGGCTACGGGGGCTCCTACATGACGCCACAGTCTGCCAAGGCGGCGATGATCTCCATGGCGGCCATTAACTTCCTGGTCTCACTGGGCTTCCTGGTGGCCAGTTTCTCGCGGTCACGGATCATGAGGGGGTGCAGGTTCTACCTCACCATGTTCATCTGTGATATCATCTTAGCTGTCCTTCAAGTGAGTCTCACCAAATATGTAATGTGTCAATTACATTATTAGCAGTGAAGGAACAGCCACAGTTGTCACATCCAGCAGATACAAAGAAGCATTTGGAGTTGAAGCTGAACATATAATATTTCCTCTCCTTTTAGCTCTGTTTTGGTCTCCACCAGCCCCTGAGTAAAATATCTGTTACTTTAGCCGCCAAATACTCCACTCTGTTCATCAGCAAGTTGTTAAGTCAACTTTATTGCCAATCTTTCAGTTTGTGTGTACAGACAGAGAGATCGAAATACCGTTTCCCACAATCCCGAGGAATACAAAATAAAAATATGTATATAGATATATATACACAATCAACAGACACATTTATACATATGCACACATTAAAGACATAAATAAAAGCACAACAATTAATATATACAAAATAACAGTCACTATGTCTATCATCTGTTAAATACCAAGCAGAAAGTGTACCGTGTGTTTATTATAGGCAGACTGCAACTTGCTGTCTATAAAATAAATGTAATAAAAACTGTGAGAATGTACCAAAACAAGAACATTTGCAGGCCAGAAAATCTAAACAATAAACTTAAAGGTGTCAAAAATCTCTCTAGAGCTGAGGGGGGTTACATTATAGGACTAGATTAAAAGGAAATACATCACATGAAAGAAGTCATAATAGCATGGGAGATCATTCAAATATAATATAGGATACATTTAAATGATTACTGTGAGTAAACATGCCTTTCTTTTGTCTTTTAGGGCATCATTGACATCATCTTTGTGATTGGGGTGAACCCGATGTCTCAGAGCTCACAGAGCATGCTCTACAATCCCATGCTGATGATGTGCCAGAGCATCCAGGGCAGTCCCAGCCTCAGCGGCAGCATCGGGGCCGGGTTTCCAGGCGGTTTCCCCATGTACAACCAATACCTGTACCACTACTGCTTCATGGACCCCGAGGAGGTTGGTTAGTGTTAGAAAAATATCACACGTTACCGGCTTGAGCTTCAATAATCAGGATCCTGTATTTATTGTCCTTTCAAGAATGGAAGTAGTCATCACATACAGCACTGCATGGGACAAATAGTTCCCAGAACAGTGTCCTTCACATGCTTTATATACAAGACAGGGTGTTATTCAGCCAGAAGATACATGTATACCGGTCCAAAGCAGTATTCTATGCTTAGTTCAGATTAGCTAAGGCCCACGTAAGCAATAAACATGACTGTAGCGGCCAAAATCATATACAAATAAAACAGATAATTAACTTAAAATAATACAGCCGCTGAGGCACTAGTTAGCAGATCTTACGCAGGGCAATGATCCAGGTCCAGACAAGAATCTCCGTTGTGCATTTATTATGATCCAATATCATTGACAATGAACAGGTTTCCTATGGTTGGTTCCTTTAAGCCTCTCCTATGGCTTTCCTTTCTTGTGGTTGGAAAACCCTGGTAAAAAACCATTTGCCTACTAGTGCTCTGGCTCCCACCTCCACCTGTCTCCAATATATAAAATTACACCAGGTGCTCTAATCACAGTGCCTTCAAAATAAGAGCATAGAAACTACTTTAACTTATGACGCTAACTAAGAATACATTTCCAATAAACACTATAAACCGCAAGAGAATACATTTTAAACTATTAAATAATATAAAGAGATATATAGCTCCAACAATGACAGTCATATGTCTATCTCCATAGAGGCTGAATCATCATGTTAATCGTTGTCACATAGCTATCATATGCCTAAAACAGTCCTGACGCTCTTCTAGGTAATCATACATCCGGTTACGTACACAGCTTCGTAGGGCCTTTGTTATCATGTGCTACTCTGAAATTGGAAGAGTACATTCAGTATTTTCCCAACAGTTAGATTATTATTTACTATTCTACTGACATCTATTGTATTGTATCCTGATCTATGATTTACTGTCTTTCCTCAGGCGGTGGCGTTTGTGCTGGGTCTGATGGTGGTGTTGGCCCTGTCCCTGTCGGCTTACTACGCCTACAAGACCCGCAGCAAGATCTGGCACCACGGCAAAGCTAACATCTACTGGGACGCGCCGAGGGTCAGGTCTTCAGAGGGCCAGGATGTACAGGACTGGGTGAGATGCTTTATGATTTATAGCTTCATGATACTTATACAGAGGATGAATGAGGATTGCGTTTGTGTAAATGAGCGAGTTAGAATGAAATGATCTACAAAAGACTTGTGGTTTGGGTTTATTTCAATGTTTTCCCCCAGGCAAATCACATCAACAAATGCGCTTACAATCTCATGTTTGCTCTTCTCAAGTTTCCAGTGCCAATATATACACGTCGTCAAGTCTCTTGGTTTTTGTGGCAATTTAGTTTCACAAACTCACATTAACCTGCTGCTGTTGACTCAGAGAACGCTGCCCTTTATCTGCGGCACTCCCAGGTTTCACCCTGACTGATCATTAACCAGCCTAGTGATAACAGCAGCACATGAATCATATAAACAGGAACATTAAGCAACATTATACGATTTTCTGTATAAGGAAATGCTGCCTACAGTATAGGTCCGAAGACTATTTCTGGCTGAAACCAGGTTTTAAGTTTCAGGTTGTTTGAGCTAGGTTTATCACATACTTTTATTGCACAAAGTCATGATCACAGCTTTTCTTTATGGGTGGCCTTGAAACAAGTCAGAGAACATAAATAAATGACTCACTGTGTTCTTCAGTCAATCCTTAAAATACTATGATAGATTGAATGATGATCAAAGCAGCTAAAATAAATTTAAGCTGGCAAATATTTGCTTATATATTTTCTTTAAAACATTGCCATGCAGACCCGATTCTTTATATGATTAACCGTTGGGAAAATACATTATTCACCTTATCCTTCCTTAATCATTGATAATTGTTATGCAGTACACACAACACTTTCAAATCAATCTCATTTATGTTTTAGTTTATTCATCATTCAGACCAACCAAAGGACCCAAAAGACTTGCAGCGATTTGGCAGTTTACTTTTATTTTTGCCTGTGGTGATGATGTGGGTTAGTTAAGCTTTTTTGTATGCGCTATATACAGATTTTAAACCACAGATTATGTCTTTGTCATGTTGAAACAACATTAATGGGATTATGTTGCATAAAAAAATCATTCATCATGACTCACAAATCATTATGTAAAATAAGGCAACACAACATTTAAAAATACAGATGCAAACATTGAGTCAGAGCGTAGAGAAACAGAAGGACTCTTCTCACTATTACACTGACGTCACTAGTCAGTGTTCAAATATGTATATCGACCCATATATTTTACTTTTCTTCAGTTAAAATTAGCAGTTTACAAAGTTTCTTTGAACTATACTTTCACAGACAGTGAAACCGTTGTGATGCTGTCCTTTTTCTCGATGTGTAAAGCATAAATAACCGACTACCGCTCAGATCCCCCCCGCTGGCTGAGAGCCGCTGTCCCAGCGCATCAGTGCATTCAACAGGTTTTCACACTGCTGTGGAGCCCTGTCAACGCGGTGCTGTTTGTGATTCACAGTGGTAAACTCATGTGGTGTTTAGCAGTAATTAATATACTACAGCCGCAGATTTCTCTGACTGTACCATGTCCTACTTGACTCATTATGGAAGAGAAGGAAAGCACTCAATTAGTTTAGCAGCGAGGCCCTGGCCTACATACTGCCTATCACTGCAAAGGATGGAGTGAGTCACTTCGTGGAGATGCACTCTTCTATTGCACTGAAGATGCTTGCCTTGCAGGGAGGCATGTATAATGTATGTGAGATGTATAATGTATAAAATGGGTTGTGTTGCCTCAGTGTTGCTGTGTGAATCCCTACAGTGTGTGGTGGCTCTAAATGATTCAGTATGAGATGGGACTACTGCACATTAGACTCCTGGCTAAGAAGTCATTTCCATGTGCTTACTGACACATTGCTATCGAGCATAGCTGGAAAAGAGTGGCAATTAAGTGAAAAGTTTGTAGGGTTACTTAATTAAAAGCGAACGACCCGCACTTAAGTTGAAAGGAGAAGAGAACTGTCATGATTAGTTAATTATAACACGATCAAATTTGCGTGGCATAGCTGTCTTAAAGGTGGGGTAGGTAAGTTTGAGAAACCGGCTCGAGATACACTTTTTGTTATATTCCATGGAATGCTCTTAACATCCCGATAGCAATGAATATCTGAAGTGCTTTGACAAA